>NW_026294606.1:14073877-14268877 GCF_007827085.1 Peromyscus californicus insignis
GAGCCGTGTGTGCCAGAGCCCATCTTTTCTATCAGCTATCTTTAATGATTTCATGAGCATCCTACTGTTCCATGTATAGGAAGAGATTCCTCTGGACTTAGGCCTAGCTATGGACAATAGATTCAGGAACTTCATGCTGCTCAGAGAGCATTCCTTTCCCTAGACTATGTTGTCTGCATACTGCAGAACATTCCTGATCCTTCTCTTGAAATGCTGTTCTGGGGGAGACTGTCACTTCTTCGACAGGCATAGAGAGGACTTGCTCCCAACAGTGCCTGCCTATTTTCCTGACCTGAGCAAGGGCTCAGCTCACGGGCTTGGCAGGCCTTCACCCCTGCAAGCCTTTTTCTTGCCATCCTGCTCTGGGCCTCCCATGTCCACTTCTCTCCACGGTTGTGGAAATATCCTTCTAGGACTCCTTCTGAAACCTTATCTTTGGTGACCAGCTCCTGCTGCTCTTGGCTATACCTACAGCTCATTCAAGGCACAGTGGTTCACCAAAGTCTCCATGTTGCTTCTAGCCGCACTCTGGAAGATGCTCAGAGAGCGGGTTGGCTAAGGTCAGATGCATGGCACAGCGGAAGGAGACCAGGGGACTGTACTTGAGACTATTGCGTTGTGTATCTTTGACCCTATTGTGCTTTCCGGCCCAGACACCCACATTCTAGAGGGGAGGAAGGGCTTTTACTGGTCCCTGAGAACCTGACCTCCTTAGATTCATTGATAATTCAGGCAGTGACTCTATGCTGTCGTGCAAGGTTAATTTGCACTCAGCAGGGATATCTGCTGCATCTCCAGTGACTCCATGGTCATGGTTTGGTCACTGATGACTGGAACTTTATTTCGGTCTCCATGGTGATCACACTACTTCAGCATCTTCTGAGGCCACACACCCACTCACCTGCTGTGTTACCCATCACCTTTGCAAGGCATGGATTTGACTGCAGGCTGCCTCTCTGGGTTCCCAGGACAGCCCTGCTCTGCCAGGTTCCTGTCCAGGAGAGGGCAAGTGTGGGTCCTGACAAGACAGGCAGTCTCCCTATGCAGTGGTATGGCCCATGGCAGCCAGCAGATAGAGTCCTCTGAGTCCCCTGAATCCCTGCAGGAGACCAGGAAAAGAGGATTCTGCAACATGGCAGCTGGCATTGATCTTATCACCTCTTGGACCTTTTGATGAAGTTTTTCCAGGAACGTGGCAACCTTAGCAAGAAACTCAGACAACAGAGGTTGGAAAGGCAGGCCAAGGAAGGGATGAGGCTGGAGTGTCCCTCAGCATGGGGGCCACTAGCTCCAGGACCTTCAGGTGTGGCCTCATGTAAGCCTTACAAGATATTAGTGTCTATTCCCTGACTTAGGTGAAGCCTCAGATCAAGGAAGAACACTCCTGGGAGATATTCTCATGGACGTCCAATTCTTCCAAGAATGCTGGGTTTATGGGTTCTTTGAGGATGCTGGACTTGGGGTAGGCATGGACAACAGCAGGCCATGACCAGCACACACACAAGGGGATCACCCTGAGTGTCCCACCTCAACTTCTTGCCATGCTTGACTTGCAAGTTGTTCGATAGATGTTTCTTGCTCGAGTCATTAGATAAGGGACTTCTGGAGTGACACTTGCCAGGCCTCACCAGGCACTCCATGAACCTTTCTTATCATCTCCAGGGCCCTTTGCCGGGTGGTGCTCCAATCCCAGGTAGACCTTCTGTTCCACGCCATCTCCCTCCAGTTTCTTTGTTACGTCTTTGGGTTTTGGCTGTTGAGCCCTTGGAGGGTTCTCCAGAGCTCACGGACCCCATCATCTGCGTTCTTCTTGCTGTTTTCTCAAGCATCCGTAGACTTGTCTCTCCCTGGTATTCACACTTCCTCGTGAATCTACCCTTCCCCCACCAGGCCTGCCCTGTCTGAGACAGGGGCCTTGCTGCTGTTCATGTCTGGTGCCGCTCCTGACTACCTTGCTCCTTCTTTGGTGCTCATGGAATCTGCAAGAGTGACAGAGACTGATGTGGAGGTCTGGGTGGCCCTGGTTGCCCAGGAGAAGGTTGAGAGTGGGGTCACTAGATGTATCTTGATAATTCTGGAGGGAAAAATCCTACCTTTGTCCACTTCAGTCACTCCAGGAAGAACAGTTTCATTTATTTGGCACCTTGTGCTGGGATAGAAGGCAGTTGTTACACAGTTTAAGCCTAATCTAGGATGTAGAAGGTCCTGGTTTCTAGCCAGAGTGTAGGCGTTTGACCTGGGTCTGAACCTTAGCCATAGGCTTTAAGTTGGGGCTGGGCCTCATTGTGCAGCAGCGTAGGGCCTGGGAGAGCAACAGAGGTCATGGAGCCTGATGTTGAGGCGGGAAAGAATGAGAGACTGAAATGAAGCAGCTTTAGGGTGTGCAGAGGAAGAGTGCCTGGAGACCAGGCAGTAGCCAGCAGCAACTCACTGGGCAGAGAGCATATGCCACGGCAGCACTGGCTGCATTTCTGCTGCATATGACCCTCTGAGCTCTTAGGGGTCACAGCTTGCTAAGAACTGGGGAGTTGCTCTTCTATTTTATGCTGCAGAAGGAAGTAGAGTAGACTCACCTGTGGCCCGGTGATAAGCTCTTGTGGTGGCTGGAGGAGACACAGAGGAGCAGTCTGCAGCTAGGGGGCAGGTGAGATCAAGAGGCCTGGTGGGCAGAGTAGGTTAGCACCCATTGCCCTTGGGCCCATGACTGCCCTGACCTCAGACCACCCTTCCTGTCTCATGTACCATAGTCCTTGACTTTCCCTTCAAGGTAAGGCCCAGGTCTTGGAGTCCCATCCAGATCGTGGTAAGAATTATGCAGATGCATGGTATAGTCCTTGTATTTTTGCACAGTTAATTCAGGCTCTGAGTCTCTTCTCCTGCTGGCCATCTCTACAGGCTGGAATCAGGGACTGGACAGAGGATGGGCCCACGGACTGACAGGACAGAGTCCTGTACAGGAGCCCAAGAAAGCATTGGCTGTGAAGCCACAGCACCCGTGTCCTGGGATACGGAGCAGTGACAGTGATTGCAAGGCTTCAGAGGGCCCATCATTTATAGGGTGCTTCCTCCACCCAACTCCGTGGCTTCCAAAGCCACTGTATGGGTCGGGGGAAAAAGAACCATTTGAAAGAGGAATAGGTATAAGGGAACTGAAACAGTTTGTCCACAGAAGAACCTAGAGGTCCCCCTCCAAAGCCAGACAGCATGGCTCCACTCCCCTCTACACCCCTCTCTCTGAGCATCATCCATGGACACAGCTTTATTCCAGGTGTAGGACCTGGAAGGTGTCCCCAGTTGTGATTGCCTCCCTGTCAGGGTTCTGCAACTTGAATCCTCAAATACATAGCTCTCTTCACTCAGGAACGAGAGAGGAAATCACCTTTGGGGAGGAGGGCAGAACTAACTCTCATAGCTACATTTTTCTTCATACTTTTGTTCTGTTCCTGTCAGACACAAAAAGGGTTGGGGGCCTCACTCCTTCCCTCTTCCCTGAACAAGTGGCTGGCATTTGGTGTTTCCGAACAATTTGACTTGATATATTTACAGGACAATCTGCATGTCTTTCTTTTCCTTTTGCTCATTTGTAATGTGGATAAATAGCCCTATGTGTTTCAGAAATTTAGTCCTCATCCAATGAGCTCCAGTTTTTCCCAGATACCTCTAGTTCACCTCACAGACATTCTGAGAGCTTTGGGTAGACCACATGGACCCTACCTCCCCAGTTCCCAGGAGTGAGGCTCTGTTTCCTGCAGTTTTCTCTATTGTCTCCTGATTTTGAAAGTGAAAATGTCAGTAGAAGGGAAGAGAATCTCACTTTCCCCTCCCCCATTCTTAGTACTTCTCAAATTTTTCATTTTCCCAGGTGGTTGTGAGGTTCAGTCCACTCCCGAGTCAAGGATATCTCCACTGTTTCAGTAGGTGGAGCTAAGACTCAAGACTGTAGCATTTCCTCATCTCTGAAAGGTAGCTGAACCTATTATAGCCACCCCTGAGGACAGAGTCTGGCAGTGTGCAGCTCCTGTCATAGGTGGAGCACTGCCCAAGCCTGGATACATCACTGATGGTCCTACTTTGAGCTGTGTGGATGGGCCATTCTGCCTCAATCTGCTACAGCAGACCCTGTTATGTATTAGTGACAGGCGGCTTCATAACATGAAGGCCTCACCAACAGCTTATTGGACCTTTTGTGGTGGATGCTATTTGGCTCATTTAATCTATCTATAAAAATGCCTTGCTGTCTCTGGTGGCTACACAGTGTCTGCACCTCAGAGGTGTGAGGGAGGCAGCACACATCTGGCATTGCTTGATAAACAAAAGAGTCCAGTGTCTTGTACACTGCTGCAGTATAATCTGCCACTCAGCAAAGCTGGCTTGAGACAGGAAGTCAGCAGCAGGAGGGAAGAGCTTTGGCTGTATGACTTCCTGTATCTCATGAAACATGACTGCTGATGGTGTTACTAAGATGTGGATAGTGTACTGAGACCTATGTGTGTGGCAAGGAGGAATCATGTTCTCTGCTGGAGGATCTGAACAACCGCACTGCAATTTGTATGGTCGTGGTCACTGACCCTAACTAGTGTGTCTGTTCGCAAGTCCCCTCCCTGCTTGAAAGTTGGAGGTGGTTTTACTCAGGCCCAGGCCCTGACCTAAGCAGGAGAGATAGTGCTGTAGATATGTAGAAAGATGTTTCTAAAGTGCTAAAATGGAGTAAAGCACAGGCAGGATTATCCCTAAAATATGGTGACTCTGTGGTGGTCACAACCCAGTGACAAGTGTATTCATTCCTGTCTCTTGCCCTGTTATGTGACCTACATGAGCAGCAAATATACTAAATTATCCAGTAAGTGTGGGACTGTCAGTCTGATTACACCCTCCTTCACGAAGCAGGAAAGAACATAAGATGTGACCTGAGTAGACACGGTCACTGGCCTCAGCCAGCTTTCCTTAGCAAGGTAGCTACTCAGCTGCCTCCTCCCCTGGCCAAGCTATGAGCAATTCGTGTGATGCACGGCTACCCAACCAAGTTATCAGTGGCCCAGGTCCTCATTTTGCAGCCCATGATGCTAGTCCTGAGAACATTATGTGGTATGGCACTAATCTGCCACATAACCCTCAGGTACCTTTTTGGCCAGTTGTACCAAAGTTTTGGAGACGCATAAACTAAACACTAAGAAGCCCCACATGACTGTCCCTTTTGCAAACCTGGGGGTCTCTGGCAATTGCTCCAAAGACATGTCCAAGCTGCAGCCAGACGATGCACTGCCAGAGCTGATAGGTGATAGCACTGCTGTAGTGAACAGAACGCCTCAAGACCCAGGTAGTGGGCAACCCAGTGAGGACTCCAGTGGCTTGTCCACCAGATGGGTCAGCCAGCTCATGTCACGCTGGGAGGAGTCTCTGGCCTTCCTAACTCAGTACTCTTGATCTTGTGGGTCTCTTCTGTCGCTGGTTGTGCCCTGAGTGGGCTGAAGGAAATTCCCCAGTGTCACAGTGGTCCCCTGATCCTGCATACCACTTTCCCATCAGCTCCAGGAATGACGTATGGGCTCGACCTGTTGGCCAGTGTGTGGTATGCTCCATGACACCCCCAGCTGCTTTCACTAAGATGTCTAAGGGAAAGTGCCCGTGGTGCTGTTTTGTGAATAGTCCAGACTAACTGTGACAATTCCCTAGTAATCACTTATTTTCAAGTCCATTTCTGGAGGCTTCTACTTTTATATTGTCCGTAGAAAGTACTGTTACAGGAAAAAAAAAAAAAAGCGTGCTCATCTCTGATGTCATAAACCTCATGTCACACTGTAGGCCCCAATCAATGTGCTGACTGATTGCATCTCTGTTTGGATAATGCTAAGTCATTGGTTTGGTTCCTGGGTCTCCAAGTGAAAAACAGTTGGCTGCTACTCTTGTTGCATGATTACTTTATGCCTTAGCGACACTTGCCTCACTGCTGCTGTAGATTCTGTTTACAATCTGCACACAAATCACCTCCTGGCTGCTGTCTGCCTGATACTACAACCGCTCACAAGCTCAGGGAACACTGCAGAAGAGGGGTATGTGAGATTGTAAGAGCCTATAATGAAGGGTTAGAATATGTAGATTCAGGTTAACCTGGCTGCAGCCATCTTGAATCCAAATTTTCATTGTGTACTGCAGAATAATCTTAGCCAGAGATTTCTATATATTCTCCTGGAAACTACAACTAGACCCATTAGAGAGAGCTGCGGAGCTCTACAATGGGACCCTTGCTCCAGGAGCGATCTCTACTCTGGTGTTAAGATAAACTAAATCCCGGTGATGGAGACCCTTTTGTGCTACCTCATGTATGCTTCCACTGACCCAAACTGTGGGCAACCAGCTGCCTCTTAGGCCCACACTTCCGTAAATCTCTCAGTAAATTATATCTTGTACAACCCTAGATCTGTCTGCTTTCCATTCTTCCATCTCATGGCCGCTTGCTGCTGCTTCTGATACCCTGGGCTGGGTTGTTCAGGGAAACATCCTCAGAAGACAAAAGAAGTCCCATCATGAGAACTGAAAGTGCTTCATCTTTAGCTAGGATCAATGATTTTCTTCACTATCCACAGACTGCACTTAACAGAGCCCATTTTAAGACACAATGATTCAGTTCAAAATCTTTGCGGCATACATGCTACGTGGGCCATTCTCCACTTTGGTTCTGTGCTGAGCATTGCAAATTAGTTTAGGTCCATGTTGCAAGTTAAGTCAGCACCACATCTAGGCTCCCAGTTCCCCACTTCCATAGCCAACATTTGATTTTCTCTCAGATTCCACTATTGGGGTCACCCACTCTGTCCCAGATTCTTGTATTCACTCAGAAGGAACACAGGAAGTTGGCTTCTATGGTCCCCCCCTCCACATTTTCAGATTTCCAATGGGTTAGGTCCATAACCATCAACCCTTCTATTTCTTTCATTATCATATTCAATAAATTCCAACATTGAACACTTAATTATAAATTAGGCTTTTGTGGCATGGCTTTGCCTAAGTGTCAGTAGTATAAGTGTTAGGTTGCCCAAGACCCTGGCCAAAAGAGAACCAGCCCCTTTGGGGAAATAAAAACTGCACCTTTTTCACATCTCAGAAATTTGACCCAAAACCACAGCATCCTGTTGTCTTAATGAGCAGTGGTCATTGTTAAAAAAAAATCTGTTTACAACAGTTTGTTTGCAGCAGTTCCCCTGTCCTTTAATCCTCTCCTGCACAGCTATAAAAACTCAAACTCCCTTCGAGCAGGGCTGCTCTCCCTTCTCTTGGAGACAGCCCGGCAGCCTGCACCTCAATAAAAGGCTTCATTCTCAGTGTGATTCTGGTGGTCTTGCTCCCCTGTAAACTTTACAATGAGTGCTCTGAACACAAGATAGGCAGGACTGTGCTGTGAGTCTTGCTAGATAAGATGTGTTCATTTTCAACTTTAAAAAAGTTAGAGCTTGCACCTTGCACTGATTGGGAACAGGTAAGGCCCCATCTCTGGACTGGGCAGACCAGTTCTCTAGCCCCTAGGCCCCAAGGGCACATTTAGTGCCCCTCCCCACACCCCATCCTCTAGTCATTGCAGGCCCAGAGACTGGGCAGCAGATTCTTCCCCCACCCCCCTCACCAAACCAACCATCCCCTATGACACCAGTGACCACTGAAGCCATAAACCCACCCTGCACCAATTGGGAACAGGTAAGGCCCTGATCTCTGAACTAGGCAGACCAGGTCTCTAGCCCCTAGGCCCCAGGGACACATCCCATGCCCCTTCCACCAGTCATTGAAGCCCCAGGGACTGGGCAGCTGACTCTTCCCCCCACCCCCTTGCCAAGCCACCCATCCCCTGAGGCACAAGTGAGTACTGGAGCCATAGCCCACCCTGCACCAATTGGAAACAGTGACCACCTGAGCCATAGCCCACCCTAAACCAATTGGAAACAGTGACCACCTGAGCCATAGCCCACCCTGCACCAATTGGAAACAGTGACCACCTGAGCCATAGCCCACCCTGCATCAATTGAAAACAGTGACCACCTGAGCCATAAGCCCACCCTGAACCAATTGGAAACAGTGACCACCTGAGCCATAAGCCCACCCTGCATCAATTGAAAACAGTGACCACCTGAGCCATAGCCCACCCTGAACCAATTGGGAACAGTGACCACCAGAGCTATAAGCCCACCCTGGACCAATTGAAAACAGTGACCACCTGAGCCATAGCCCACCCTGAACCAATTGGGAACAGTGACCACCAGAGCTATAAGCCCACCCTGGACCAATTGGAAACAGTGACCACCTGAGCCATAAGCCCACCCTGAACCAATTGAAAACAGTGACCACCTGAGCCATAAGCCCACCCTGCATCAATTGAAAACAGTGACCACCTGAGCCATAAGCCCACCCTGAACCAATTGGAAACAGTGACCACCTGAGCCATAAGCCCACCCTGCATCAATTGAAAACAGTGACCACCTGAGCCATAAGCCCACCCTGAACCAATTGGGAACAGTGACCACCAGAGCTATAAGCCCACCCTGGACCAATTGGAAACAGTGACCACCTGAGCCATAGCCCACCCTAAACCAATTGGAAACAGTGACCACCTGAGCCATAAGCCCACCCTGCACCAATTGAAAACAGTGACCACCTGAGCCATAAGCCCACCCTGCACCAATTGAAAACAGTGACCACCTGAGCCATAAGCCCACCCTGCACCAATTGGGAACAGTGACCACCTGAGCCATAGCCCACCCTGCATCAATTGGAAACAGTGACCACCTGAGCCATAGCCCACCCTGAACCAATTGGGAACAGTGATCACCTGAGCCATAAGCCCCCTCCTGGACCAATTGGGAAGAACAACCACAGGAGCCAGTGGCTCTACCTGGACCAATTGGAAGAAGAGTGACCTGGAGCCCCACCTATTAAAGGAAGACACAGGTAGACAACAGTGTAAGAACATATTCAACAACATAAAGAGCAATACGGTACCACCAGAACCTATTTGACTGTACAACAGCAAGACCTGAACATCCCAAAGCAGATGACCCAGAAGAAAACAACCTTAAAAACAACTTTATGAAGATGATAGAAGACCTAAAAGAGGAAATGAAAAATTCACTTAAAGAAATGGAGTAAAAGACAAACAAAAAGTTGGAAGAAATCAAGAAATCTCTTAAAGAAAGTCAAGAAACCCAAGAAGAAAAAACAATCAAACAGGTGAAGGAAACAGTTCAAGACATGAAAATTGAAATAGAAGCAAAGAAGACACAAACTGAGGGAATTCAGGAAAAGGAAAATCTGAGTAAACGAACAGAAACTACAGAGACAAGCATAACCAACAGAATACAAGCAATGGAAGAGAGAATCTCAGGTGTTGAGGATACAATAGAGGAAATAGATTCATTGGTCAAAGAAAATGATAAATCTAGCAAATTTTTAAGACAAAACATGCAGGAAATCTGGGACACCATAAAAAGACCAAACCTAAAAATAATAGGGATAGAAGAAGGAGAAGAATTCCAACTCAAAGGCACAGAAAATATATTCAACAAAATTATAGAGGAAAACTTTCCCAACCTAAAGAAAGACAGGCCTATGAAGATATAAGAAGCATACAGAACACCAAATAGACTGGACCACAAAAAAAAAAAAAGTCCTCTTGTCACATAATAGTCAAAACACTAAACATACAGAAAGAAAGAATATTAAGAGCAGTAAAGGAAAAAGGTCAAGTAACATATAAAGGCAGACCTATCAGAATTACACCTTACTTCTCAATGGAAACTTTGAAAGCCAGCAGGTCCTGGACAGACGTTCTGCAGATACTAAGAAACCATGGATGCCAGCCCAGACTACTATACCCAGCAAAGCTTTCAATCATTGTAGATGGAGAAAACAAGATATTTCATGACTAAACCTGATTTAAACATTACATATCTACAAATCCAGCCCTACAGAAAATAACAGAAGGAAAATTCCAACCCAAGGAAGCTAGCTGCAACCACCAAAACACAGGCAACAGATAACCTCACATCAACAGATCTCAAAGAAGGGAAACACATATACACTACCACCAAAAAAATAAGAGGAATTAACAAACACTGGTCATTAATATCCCTTAATATCAATGGACTCAATTTGCCTATAAAAAGACACAGGCTAACAGAATGGATACAAAAACAGGATCCATCCTTCTGCTGCATACTAGAAACACACCTCAGCCTTAAAGACAGACACTACCTCAGAGTAAAGGGTTGAGAAAAAAAAAAACCTTCCAATCAAATGGACCTAAGAAACAAGCTGGTATAGCTATCCTAATATCTAACAAAATAGACTTATAAGTAAAATCAATCAAAAGAGATGAAGAAGGGCACTTCATATTCATCACAGGAAAAATCCATCAAGAGGAAGTCTCAATTCTGAACATTTATGCTCCAAATACAAGGGCACCTACATTTGTAAAAGAAACATTACTAAAGCCCAAATCACACATCAAACCCCACACACTAATAGTGGGAGACTTCAACACCCCTCTCTTACCACTGGACAGATCTGCCAGACAGAAACTTAACAGAGAAATAAGGGAACTAACAGACGTTATGACTCAAATGGGCCTAACAGACATCTATAGAACATTTCACCCAAACCCAAAAGAATATAAATTCTTTTCAGCACCCCATGGAACCTTCTCCAAAACTGACCACATACTCGGTAACAAAACAAATCTCAACAGATACAAAAAATTGGAATAACCCCCTGTATCTTATCGGGCCACCATGCTTAAAGCTACACTTCAACAACAACACAAAATGCAGAAAGCCTACAAACTCATGGAAACTGATTAATGCTCAACTGAATCACCACTGAGTCAAGGAAGAAAGAAATAAAGATTTCATAGAATTCAATGAAAATGAATGCACAAACATACCCAAACTTATGGGACACTATGAAAGCAGTGCTAAGAGGAAAGTTAGTAGCACTAAGTGCCTACATAAAGAAGTTGGAGAAATCTCACACTAGTGACTTAACAGCACACCTGAAAGCTCTAGAACAAAAAGAAACAAACTCATCTAGGAGGAGTAGAAGACAGGAAATAATCAAATTGAGTGCTGAAATTTTAAAAAATAGAAACAGAACAATACAAAGAATCAATGAAACAAAGAATTGGTTCTTTGAGAAAATCAACAAGATAGACAAACCCTTATCCAAACTAACCAAAAAGCAAAGAGAGAATATCCAAATTAACAAATCAGAAATGAAAAGGGGGATATAATAACAGACACTGAGGAAATCCAGAGAATCATTAAGTCATACTTTGAAAGCCTGTATTCCACAAAATTGGAAAATGCAAAATAAATGGATAGTTTTTGGATAGGTACCACATACCAAAATTAAATCAAGATCAAATAAACAATTTAAATAGACCTACAACCCCTAAGGAAATAGAAACAGTCATCAAAAGTCTCCCAACCAAAAAAAGCCCAGGGCCAGATGGTTTCAGCACAGAATTCTACCAGGATTTCAAAGAAGAGCTAATACCAATACTCCTGAAATTGTTCCAAACAATAGAAACAGAAGGAACATTGCCAAACTTTTTTTACGGGATCTCAGTTACCCTGATATCCAAACCACATAAAGACACAACTAGGAAAGAGAATTACAGACCAATCTCCCTCATGAACACTGATGCAAAAATTTTCAATAAAATACTAGCAAACCAAATCCAAGAACACATAAAAAAAAATCATCCACATGATCAGGTAGGCTTCATCCCAGGGATGCTTCAACATATGAAAATCTGTCAATGTGATCTACCATATAAACAAACTAAAAGAAAAAAAACTACATGGTCATCTCATTAGATGTTGAAAAAGCCTTTGACAAAATCCAACACCTCTTGATGATAAAGGTCTTGGAGAGATAAGGAATACAAGGAACATATCTAAACATAATAAAGGCAATATACAACAAGCCAACAGCCAACATCAAACTAAATGACAAGAAACTCAAAGTGATTCCACTAAAATCAGGAACAAGACAAGGCTGTCCACTCTCTCCATACCTATTCAATATAGTACTCAAAGGTCTAGCTAGAGCAATAAGACAACAAAAGGAGATCAAGGGGATACAAATTGGAAAAGAAGAAGTCAAACTTTTGCTATTTGCAGATGATAGGATAGTCTACATACATGACCCCAAAAATTCCACCAGGAAATTCCTACAGCTGATAAACACCTTCAGTAATGTGGCAGGATACAAGATTAACTCAAAAAAATCAGTAGCCCTCCTATATACAAATGATAAGTAGGCTGAGAAAGAAATTAGAGAAACATCACCCTTTACAATAGCTACAAATAACATAAAATATCTTGGGGTAACTATAATCAAACAAATGAAAGACCTGTATGACAAGAACTTTAAATTTTTGAAGAAAGAAATTGAAGAATATATCAGAAAATGGAAAGATCTCCCATGTTCATGGATAGGTAGGATCAACACAGTAAAAATAGAAATCTTACTAAAAGCAATCTACAGATTCAATGCAATCCCCATCAAAATCCCAATGCAATTCATCACAGACCTTGAAAGAACAATACTCAACTTCATATGGAAAAACAAAAAACCCAGGATAGCCAAAACAATCTTATACAATAAAGGAACTTCTGGAGGCCTCACCATCCCTGCCTTCAATCTCTACTATAGAGCTATAAAAATAAAAACAGCTTGGTATTGGCATAAAAACAGACACATTAATCAATGGAATTGAATTGAAGACCCCAACATTAATCCACACACCTAAAAAAAACTGATTTTTGACAAAGAAGCCAAAATTATACAATGGAAAAAAGAAAGCATCTTCAACAAATGGTGCTGGCATAACTGGATATCTACATGTAGAAGAATGCAAACTGACCCATATCTATCACCATGCACAAAACTCAAGTCAAAATGGATCAACGACCTCAACATAAATCCAGTTACACTGAATTTCATAGAAGAAAAAGTGGGAAATAGCCTTGAACACATTGGCACAGGAGACCACTTCCTAAATATAACACCAGTAGCACAGACACTGAGAGCAACAATTAATAAGTGGGACCTCTTGAAACTGAGAAGCTTCTGTAAGGTGAAAGACACTGTCAACAAGACAAAAAGGCAGCCTACAGAATGGAAAAAATCTTTCCCGGCCCCACATCAGATAGAGGGCTGATCTCTAAAATATATAAAGAACTCAAGAAACTAGACAGCAAAATATCAAATAATTCAATTTAAAAATGGACTACAGAGCTAAACAGAGAATTCTCAACAAAAGAATCTCAAATGGCCAGAAGACATTTAAGGAAATGTTCCACATCCTTAGCCATCAGGAAAATGCAAATCAAAACAACTCTGAGATACCATCTTAAGCCTGTCAGAATGGCTAAGATAAAAAATACAGATGACAGATTATGTTGGAGATGTGGAGAAAGGAGAACACTCCTCCACTGCTGGTGGGAATGCAATTTGTACAGCCACTCTGGAAATCAGTATGGCAGTATCTCAGAAAATTGGGAATCCATCTACCACAAGACCCAGCAACACCACTCCTGGGCATATACCCAAAAGTTGCTCAACCACACCACAAGGACATCTGCTCAACCATGTTCATAGCAGCATTATTTGTAATAGCCAGAACTTGGAAACAACCTAGATGCCCTTCAACAGAAGAATGGATAAATAAAATGTGGTACATTTACACAATGGAGTATTATGCAGCGTTAAAAAAACAATATCATCATGAAATTTTTGGGCAAATAGATGGAACTAGAAAAATCATCCTGAGTGATGTAATCCAGACCCAGAAAGACAAACACAGTATGTACTCACTTATAAGTGAATGTTAGAAGCAAAGCAAAGGATAACCAGGCTACAATTCACAACCCCAGAGAAGCTAGGTAAAGAGGAAGACACTAAGAGGGACACACATGGATTGCCCTGGGAAAGGGGAAAGGGTTAAGATCTCCTGGGTAAACTGAGAGGGGAGCGGATGGGAGTGGGTGGGAGGTGGAAACATGGGGGAGAGACAGGGAGGGAGAGCAATGAAAGAGATATCTGACAGAGTGTACCATTAAGGGAATGGGGAGAAATCTGCAGATAGGGAAAACCCTAGGAAGGTTTGTCCCCAGCTAAGACTCATAACAATGGTGGAGAGGGTTCTTGAACTAGCCTTTCCCTGCACTCAGATTGGTGTCTAGTCTGTCATCATAGAACCTTCATCCAGTGACTGATGGAAGTAGATGCAGAGATCCACAGCCAAGCACTTGGCCAAGATCCTGGAGTTCAGTGGAAGAGAGAGAGGAAGGATTATAAGAGCAAGGGGATGGTCAGAATCATGATGGGAAAAAACACAGAAATAACTGACCCAAGCTAATGGGAGCTCATGGATCTCGACTGACAGCTGGGGAGCCTGCATGGGACCAAACTAGGCCCTCTGAATGTGGGTGAAAGTTGCGTGGCTTGATGTGTTTGTGGGTCCCCTGGCAATGGGACCAGGACCCCGGGTACCCAAACTGGCTTTCTAGACCCATTCCCTGTGGTGCAATGCCTTACTCAGCCTGGATGCAGGAGGGAGGGGCTAGGTGTAGCCCCAACATGGTATAATAGCTGTGGATATCGCTCTGTATAAATAAAATGCTGATTGGCCAGTAACCAGGCAGGAAGTATAGGCGGGACAAGCAGAGAAGAGAATTCTAGGAATAGGAAGGCTGAGTCAGAGAGATGCTGCCAGTCGCCCACCATGAAAAGCGAGATGTAAGGTACCGGGAAGCCAGGAGCCACGTGGCAACTTATAGATTAATAAAAATGTGTTGATTTAAGATATAAAAACAGTTAGCAAGAAGCCTGCCATGGCCATACAGTTTATAAGTAATATAAGTCTCTGTGTGTTTACTTGGTTGGGTTTGAGCAGCTGCGGGACTGGCGAGTGAGAGAGATTTGTCCTGACTGTGGGCCAGGCAGGAAAACTCTAGCTACAAGGGAGGGACTAGGTGTAGCCCCAACATGGTATAACAGCCTGTGTTGACTACTTTACTCTCTATGAGGAGGGGATGGGAGTGGGATGGGGGTAGGTGGGGGGAGCGGGAGAAGAGAAGGGAGGAGGAACGGGTTGGTATGTAAAAGGAAAGAAAATCTTGAAAAACACTCCCACATAACTTGCCCTTGCTTGAGTGTAGCTGTCTGGTAGATACCCCACTGCAGGATAAACAGCCCAGAAACTCCTTACCACTGCCCCAAGAACCAGCCTCCAGCAGTGCAGGGCTCAAAAGGAATCCACAGAATCAGCATACTAGACTTTTTTTTTAATCTGAGGGGGTTAGGGAAAAAGACACACTCTTCTCTTGATGGTTTTCTTCAGTATTCTCTATTCTTTATTCTATGTTTTATATTCTCTTTTCTTATTTCTATCCAGAAATATCCCTTATGTGTCTCTTGATGTTTTTCTTCTCCTTCTAACTCTCTTGATGTTCTCCTCCTAATTATCTCATTCTTGATGTTTTCCTTCTAATTCATTTTAACTCCATCTTTATTCTTTCCCTTACAGCTTACATACCCCAGCAAAATCTTTCAGGCAGTATAAAAATTACAATGTGGTTACATTCTGTTTTTCAAGTAAATGATTATAATGAATACAAACAGTAGAAAAAGCATGTTTTCCATATCCCTTACATGATTAAACATTTTATGTATTACAGATGAAAAACAAATTATCCCAAGAACCCACATACATTCATACCCAAACAACTTGTTATTGATTAACTGCATAAACAAACAAGAGGATATGCAGATTATAAATGGGAATGTGTACATATGAGAAATTTAAAAGACATTAAGGAAGCAATAGCTTTAAGAAAGCATGCATTCACCATATGGGAGACAGATGTTAAATACATGGTCCTCAAGAAATAGAATAATTCCAAATGACTGGAATCAATTAATCTTAGCAATATTAGGATATAGTTATTGGTTACAATGGAAAAGCTGGTGGGGAAAAGAAGCTAAGGCCCTTGAACAGCAAGGTAAGATTAGAGGTTTTGAGATTTCTCAAGATCAGAATCTTGGTGAGGGCTGTTTTGCTGATGTAAATCAACAAGCTACCTTTGATGAGCATACCTTGTCCATATGCAGTATGACAGCCTTAAAAGCTTGGGATAAGATTCCAGAACCAGGAAAAACAACTGAGCCATATACTAAGGTCATACAAGGCTCAAAAGAACCCTTTACTGACTTTTTGTGAAGATTGACTAGAAATGTAAACAGAGCAATATCAGATCAAGAAGTTAGACAAGTACTAATTCAATCTTTGGCTTTTGAAAATGCTAATTTAGAATACAAAAAGATAATTGCATCTTTAAAAGTCAGATCAGCTCCCATAGAAGAATGGATCCAACACATAATCAATATTGAGTCCCTTAACTATAGTAATGATGAATGGATAGGAGAGGTGATTTCCAAAGGCATAAAGAGACATCAAAGTGTCAAATGTTTTAATTGTGGTAAACCAGGCCATATAAGAAGAAATTGTACATAGGGTGCTCCTAGAAGCAATGTTTCTTCTAGGAATGACCCAAACAGAAGGCCCCAACCTTCTGGATTATGCAGAAGATGTGGTAAAGGCCAACATTAGACCAACAAATACAGATCAATGAAAGACAAATAACATAATCCTTTACCATCAGGAAACATCTTGAGGGGCCTCTCAAAGGCCCCCAGGTTGAATGTGGTCCAGTCATTCCCAGTCACTGTGGAGGAAACTCCTTCCCAGAACAATTAGATGATCCAGTGCTCAATGTAAAAAACAATACTGCTCTAGATCATAAAACAACTTTGAAAGATGAATCAAAAATTCCAAGAAAAACCATAAAATGAATATTTTGGCAAACTTCTATAAATGAACAAAGACCAAAACTAAGAGTACAAATAAATAACATTATAATTGAAGGCTTGTTGGACACAAGAGTGGATGTAACTATAATTACACTAGAATCATAGCATCCGAATTGGCCTCTTCAGGAGGTAGATGTTCAGTTCCTAGGGATTGGAATCCTATCTCAGGTAAAACAAAGCATGAAATGGGTTGAATGCATAGGGCCAGAAAGACAGAGAGGAAGTTTGAGGCCATATGTGGCTAATGTAGCAGCGAATCTATGGGGTTGTGATCTATTACAGCAATGGAATACCCAGATTATATTCTTCCAATCTCAGAAATGGACCATAAACCAATTCATGTTTCTGGGAAGAATATCATATGACACTATAAAAAAGAGTCAGCAACCATTCAGGCTGTACAAAAACAGTGTACAACAGCTGTTGAACTCTCAGAGGTACCAAAGAGCTACCCCAATGGCTAACTGACAAATCTGTCTAGGAAACTATAGGCCTTAGAACAGCTGGTTCAGGAGCAGCTAATGATTAACATTGAAGAATTGGAATTCTCCTGTATTTGTTATTAGAAAAAGGTCTGGGAAATGCAGAATGCTGACAGATCTGAGAGACATAAATACAGTAATTCAGTCAATGGGCTATCTACAGTCTGGGATGCTTTGCCTTCTCTGTTACCTAAAGAATGGCCTATTGTAGTTATTGACTTAAAAGATAGTTTCTTCACTATACCTCTACAAAAAAGGGACAGGGAAAAATTTGCTTCACATTACCTACTTATATTAACTCTCAGCCAGTTAAGAGATATCAATGGAAGGTTCTCCCACAGGGAATGTTAAATAGCCCTCACCCTGTGCCAATATTTTGTGCAAAAACCATTGGAAATAATTTGTGTGCAGTTTCCACAATCTATAATTTACCATTATATTATAGACGAAATTCTAGACAGTCTTAGTAAATAAGAAACACAGAGTCAAATACAGAGGTAAATAGCCAAAGAGATCAGAGAGTCAAAACTACCTTATCTTACCATGTCGCCGCCATCACTTCCCCAGAGAGAGAGTTTCTTCCTGCCTGACTTGTGTTTTTATTGCCTTTTTGTTCTGCCCTCTCATTGGCTCTAAACCCAACCACATGACTTCCTTGTCGCTGCCTGTCTTCTATACAGACCTCCAGGTCTCTATGGTTGGAACTGGGATTAAAGGCTCATCTCACCACGCTTGGCTGTGTCCTTGACCACACAGAGACTCTGCCTGCCATGTGATTGGATTAAGGGTGTGGGCTACCACCACCTGACTGCTGTTCCTGGCTCTCTATGACTTCTAATCTTCAGGCAAACTTTATTTATTAACATACAAATAAAATCACATTTCAGCACAAATAAAATATCACCATAATTATATGGATGATATCTTGGTTATAAGCCTGAGCAATAGGTCAAATGGTTTATAATTAATATAAGCCTCTGTGTGTTTATTTGGGACTGAATGGCTGTGGGACTGGGTGAGACAGAAACTTCTGGCTACAATTGGTGCTCAAAGTAAGACTTGAGGCTCTCATTACACACACAAAGCATAAAGAAGGGAGAAATGACTTAGAATGACTTATTCATATTCTGGAGTCCTGACTTTATTCTCAGGTCATTAAAGATTCCAACACAACTTTTGGTTTTTACCTTTTCACAAGTTCCATCCCACATAGGGATGTATATGAAACCATTGCTTTTTGGCCATTTAAGTCCATCAGTGGCCAGGTGATATTGGACTGGAGCAATGAGCTATTTTTGACCCTCTGCCCAGAATAGCATCACCTGGTCTATGGCTAAAGTACAAGCCAGGTCCTTGGACTTGGATACTAATGACTAGACAGCATGAATCAGGCCAGACCTCACAGTAATAGAAGTTCATTTATTAATGCAAAAAAAGGGGAGATAGGAATATGTATGTCATCTGATATGGGAGAGAGGAATGAAACCAAGCTTGGGTTGGAGGAGCCACAGCACAACTGAGGCTGTGAAATTTTTTTTTTTTTTGAGACAGGGTTTCTCTGTGTAACCACTATGGCTGTCCTGGAACTCATTTTGTAGACCAGGCTGGCCTCGAACTCACAGAGGTCTGCATGCCTCTGCTTCCTGAGTGCTGGGATCAAAGGAATGTGCCACTGCCACCTGATGAGGCTGTCACAATTTTATTGAGAGCAATCAGACTTTTTATACCTTTATCAGAAACAGAATATAATGGCAATTGCCAGGATGAATATAGTTGTAGTTGCCAGAATACAGTGAAGTTTGTAAGCCATACAGGGTGCACAAGATTAATGTCTAAGACCAATTGTCCTGTCAAGCCTTCATGCTTCCTTGACTACTAAGGGAACATACAGAGAACCACAAAGCAGCCTGAATGCTTCACTGCCTGAGGGAGTGGATCAGTCTCTTGGAAGGCACATTGTGTCCCAGGAGTCATGGACTCTAACCCGAAAAGCCTATGACACTTGCCTCTCAAGGCAGCTAGGCCAGGCCAACTCCATGGTTCTCTGCAGCACCTAGTTTCATACAAAGCATACTACTGGACCTTAGACACAAATTATCCCCAGATCAACAGATTATTTATTAGATTTTAGATTATTTCAATATCTCCAATAGACAGGTCATCTGGACAAAAAAACAACCAAAGAAACATCAGAATTAAATGGCATCATACATCAAATAGACTTAATAAGTTTCTACAGAATATTCCACCTGAACACCAAAGAATATATATTCTACTCAGCAGCCTATAGAAGTGTCTCTAAAATAAACTACATACTAGGACACAAAACAAATACAGCAAAATTGAAACGACTCTGTGTATTCTATATGACTGCAATGGAATAAAGCTTAAAATCAACAGCTAAGGAATGTCTAGTAATTAAATGTACTCACACAAATTAAATGACAGTTTATTAAATGATCAGTGGTTCAAATAAGAAATCAAGAAAAACACTTGAAATTCCTGAAATTAAATAAAAATGGAAACATAACACAGCAAAATCTCTAGGGCACACTGAAGGCAGTCCTTAGAGGAAAATGTATATCTCTAATTGCCTATTAAAAATTTAGAAAGATCCCCCAAAATAAGTGACTTAATATTGCAGTTCAGGAATTTGGAAAACCAAGAACAAACCAAACCCAAATTCAGTAGATAGGAAGAAATAATAAACAGCAAAATAGAAATTAATGGAATAGAAACAAAACGAACAAATCTAAGGGGTAGTTCTTTGAAAAGACAAACAATATTGACAGACCCTCAGCCCAATTCCCCAAAAGAAAAGAAAGAATCCAAGACACAGAGACAACAGGAAAAGATTACAGCAGACACCAAAGGAATTCAGAACACTATGAGGGTTCACATAGAGACTTAAACTCCACTAAATTATAAAATCTAAGAGATGAATGCATTTAATATTCATCTATACCGCCAAAGTTAAATCAAGGGAATTTAACTTGCAAGGGTATCAATGTAACTAGGAGGTTTCATGCTCACAACCTGATTATATCCCAAAGGCCATATCACACGAGGGACTCAAGTTCCAGTGTGAAAGGGGAGGGGCAATGACAAACAATTCCTAGAGCAGACTTCATAAGGGAGTAAACAAAGATAGAAATGCTTAGGGAAGTGAGCAAAGTAGTCGGTTATCAGTTCAATATACAGCAATAAATTGTGTTTCCATATATCAAAAAGAAATGTTAGTTACCTTTATTTGACTGGGATGTGCTACCACATCTGTTTATATTTTCCTTAGTATTCTTTTTTGTTGTTGTTGTTTTTAGGTTTTTCATACAATATATTTTGGTCATATTCTTTCCCTGCCTCCAATTCTTTTCAAAATTCTTCCTAACTATCCATCCAACTTCTTATTTTTTATCTTAAGGAAAACAAAACAAAATTAAAACAAATTAAAAGCACAATTTTAAAACATGACTAGTATTTAGAAAAATATCTAATGAAAGATGGAAAGCCTTCAAGGTAAAATTTTACAAAATTATTAAAAGATATATTAAATCATCCCAAACTTAAAATGGTAGCATTATCTTCATAGTTTAAAAGAAACAATTTTATAATGGTATTAATTATTGTAATTGATACATATTCTAATTTAATGAAAATGAGAATTCCATATAATATTTTAAGATTCAGTATAATCATAAAATTAAAGTGTTTTTCTCCTTGGAATTTGACAGCTATAAAGAAATAAAGGAGAAGAAAATAAAATTATTTTGAAGGATGAACTGGTTAAAGTTCCTCTATATACTATTTGGACTTACGGGATTGGAGAGATGGCTCAGTTGTTAAGAGCACTGGTTGCCTTGCAGAGCATGGGAGTTCAATTCCCAACATCCACATGGTATGTTACAGCCATCTATAACTCAGTTTCCTGGGGATCTGATGCCCTCTTCTGGCCTCTGAGGGCACTGCATGCACATGGTATACAGACATACAGGCAGGCAAACACCCATATGCATATTTTTAAAATATACTAGGACCTATAATAAAATCATAATAATTAGCTTTCCGTGGACAACTGCTGAGAACAGAGACCAGTGGTGGGAAACAGACTATGCAGAAAAAGCTCATTTACACTAACGTGTTCCTCACCAAATTAGTTCAACAGAACTGTAGGGGGAAATTACTAGAGGAACGGTGTGTGTGTGTGTGTGTGTGTGTGTGTGTGTGTGTGTGTGTGTGTGTGTGTGTGTGTGCTTTTCATAGAATAATATCCTGCCAAGATATACAACCAATACTTACATCCAAACTGTAGGTTCCTATAAATCAATTAAGAGAAAGTAGGAGAGTGGCCCAAAGCTCAGCTGCATGTAATGAAACAGAAATAAGCAGGCATCAAACATACTAAAAGTTCTTAACTCCATCAGCTAATCCTGCAGTTACGTGAGTGAAATGGAAAAGCCTGGGAAGAGAGACTGCAAAGCAAAGGACCACAAAACAAGCCCACATGCCAGTGGGAGCCTCTGTATACCGGAACTGGAGCCCGAGCCGCACACAAGCGATTAATAGCAACATCCAAGGAGGAAGCGGGTTCGAGGGCATTCACAAAATTAAACAGGGAGGAATGCAAATGACTACCAGCTGTGGAGTGAATAGAGACCTTGGTGTGCATTAAAATAATGTAAAACTACTTAATACAAATGAAGACGATGTGGCTATCTATAACTAAAGTGCATTATCCTATGATCCCCTGTTGAGTGGAAGATGCCAGGCAGAAAGGAGACACACTATGAGCAAACAAGGCTGCCGAGTTGAGGGATCTAAGCTTGGTGTATCAAGATTCTACTTAAATATGAGGAAGAGACTCCTAAGCCAAGGTGGCTTCCCTGGTGCAGTGGGTAGGTGTGACGATAAAGGGGGACATGGGGCTTCGAGGTGTTGACAGCATTGTGTATTTTTACCCTGGCAGTGTTTGTGCAGTTGTTTGTGTTATATAATGAACTGACATCGCATATATATTTTCCTTATTTTACACTAAAAACAAATACATGAAGAAATAGTAGAGATGAGATCTGGTGAAACAGGTGTGTGTCTGTGTCTGATAGACCTGGCTTGATGGGACAGCGTCAAAATAAGAGAGAAACAAATGGAGAGGTGCAGTCTCTCCTCGGTAGTTCTTGTGCTCTGGAGTCCAGGGGACTTGGAGTTGTTCCGGGTAGCAAAGGGACCTTTTGGGTAGGAAGCTTTTTGCCTGCAGCTCTGTTTTCTTCCTTCCCAAGCTCATAATTTTGGCAGAAGCTCTTACCATTTTCATGGCCTCATCAGGAATTTGCGGACTTGCTGACCCCTTGTCCCGAGGCCTCCTGCCCTTAGCTGCAATTATCATTGTGTCAAGTATTCCTTCAGGGAGTCTCAGCTGCCTGAGGCTCTTAGGTCATTAATCCTTCAGTCTATGTCACACATACATGGGTGTCCTCAGTCAGTGTTCCTCAGACAGGATCCCACCCAAGGCTGAGCTCTGCTGCTGCCTCTGGGCTATCATGTAAGATCTGCTTCCTCAGATCAGAGTGTGGTGGTATTGTGTTCCCCAAAATATTGTGTACCCTAATAAACTTATCTGGGGTCAGAGAACAGAAAAGCCATTAGATACTTAGGATAGGCAGTGGCAGCACACGCCTTTAATCCTAGCATTCTAGAGGCAGAAATCCATCAGTTCAAGGATACAGTCAAGCATGGTGACTCACGCCTTTAATCTCAGAAAGCCAGCCTTTAATCCCAGGGAGTAATGGTAGAAAGCAGAAAGGTATATAAGGCGTGAGGACCAGAAACTAGAAGCATTTGGCTGGTTAAGCATTTGGCTGGTTAAGCATTTGGCTGGTTAAGCTTTCAGGCTTTCAAGAAGCACAGTTCAGCTGAGAGCCATTTGGTATCAGGACACAGAGGCTTCCAGTCTGAGGAAACAAGATCAGCTGAGAAGTTGGCCAGGTGAGGTTAGCTGTGGCTTGTTGTGTCTCTCTGATCTTCCAGCGTTCACCCCAATACTTGGCTCCGGATTAGATTTTATTAATAAGAACTTTTAAGATTCATGCTACACCAGAGGTGACTCGAACCCTGATCTGAGGCCCTTGGTACACACACACACACACACACACACACACACACACACACACACACACACACAAAACATATCACCTCAACACACACCTTGCACTTTCTTGCCTCTGAAGACACCGTGAACCATAAACACGGTCCCCAAAGCCCAATCTTTGTTTTCTATGCTGAGTCCAAATTCAGGTGACATGTCAGGTCATCCAAGAACTCCTCCAGAAACACAGCAGCTCCCTTCTCCGAATGAGCTCCCTTGCTCTCACCTTCAAAGTCACAGACTTTACCCACACATGCTTTCTTGTCTCTCCCCATGCATGCATGTATGTGCAAGAATGTGTGTACATATGTGTTCATTGGCACTGGGACTGACCAGGGCCTCGTGCATGCTCGGCATGTGTGAGCTCTGTCACCGAGCAGTAGCCTCACCCTTTTCTGTACCCTCATCCACTAGATTTCAGCCTGTGGACAAGACAGGGCCCTTGTTACTGCAGTGTGTCTAGGATCCCACTGTGCCTGACACATACCTACCCACATAGGTCCGTTGAACAAACTGGCCCCTCTTGTCTGCATCGTGGAATGTCTCTAGAAAGATTAATATGCTCTATGGCCAACCTGTCACATTCCTCCTGAGGATGTTGGAAGCAGAGAAGGACACTGTAGGATGGGTTAACTGTGACAACAAGTGTCACCTACTGTGAGTAGAGAGGGGACACCATGTCTCACAGAATGACTGGAAAAGACCCAAAGAAGACCTGAACACTCTACATTTGTACTTTAATGTCTTTATTCTAAGGTAAATTGCATTTTCACCCTGGGCTAATACATGAAAGCTTTTTTTATATAGGCAGATGCACTGTGAGCTTCATGTGCAAGGAGCCATTGACGTGATTTTTTTCCCTTTAGTTCACAAACTCCCAGGGGCCAGACAGAAGCTTAAGCCTGCCAGACACAGTGAACAAAAACAGTCCTGCAACAGTAGGACACTGGAGAAAAAGAGGACAGTTGGTGCCACCTGGTCACCTCTGCCCTCTGCAGGCATGGAAACCAACAGGAATAAGCATGCACCACCACTCTTCAGAAGTGCAGGTGGCCCATCGCTGAAGATGAGGGCTCCACCAGGAGCCTAAGGCCTTGGGCAGGGTATCACTCCTTGACATTAGCCAGTGCTGCTTCTTACACGGTGGGAACAAAGGCTTAAGAGGTTTCTGGGGCCATGCCCATATCCCTGCAACACCTGCTCAGAGACAAAAGGAGACCAGGTATGAAGGCTAGCAGGGGGGAAATGAGATGTTTTATATTCTTTTTCATTAAGTGCTTGTTGCCATGTCTTAGCTACATTTCGCATCTAGTTTCAGTGGATAACGAAGGCACAGATCCCCAGGAGTTTGGGATGTGATGTCTAACAGAAGTGGCTGCCTGTGCCTCAAACAGCTGTGAGCCTCGTGCTCCGGAGGTGGCAGCACCAGCCTTGGTGCCGCAACATTTGGTCCAACTCAGCCAACAGAACTCATGACAGAAAGGCTGGCCACGGGATGCTCTGGAGTTGACATCTCAACTCCCAGTCTGACAGCCACAAAGTGAGGCGTGCACCTTCTGGGGCAGGTTCCTGTATCAATGAACCTTTAAGGAGTCCCTTCCACTATTTTCAGTTTCAGTATTCCAATGCAAGCCAACATGCCCACAAGCATTTCTGTCCATCATTTAAATATTTCAAGCATGAGCTCCAGTGCCTTAAATGGACTATGCTCAGGAATGCCATGTTCTCCTTCACTGAGCATCCTCAGAATGTAGGGTGTACACACCTTCACTGAACATGCTCAGAAATGGTTCGCCCACTATGAAGCTGTCTGAGTAAAATTCCCATGCTTTCTTTGGAGGAAGCCACTGCCTTCCAAATGATGCCCATGCTCTCCTCTCCTCAGACAGATCATGCATCTCTTTTTATGCCTTGTCTGTTTACTTTGGCTTTGCACTCATCGACATTAGAGCTCTTGGTGTTCAACTACAGTGTCTTCTAAACCATCAAAGTAGCCAGACACAGCAGGTATCAGCAATTCTGTTCTGCGCATTTGATGTGGGGGCTAACCTGGCTGTGGACCCTTCAGGACATAGAAAACCCTTCAGGTTGAATAATGAAGAGGATCCACATGGACAAGGAAAGAAAAACACTCTAGCAAATGGATAAATGAACACAGTGCTTAGTATTATCCAAGACCAAGGTCTGTTTCCTCTGCAGAGAACAGCAAGTTCATTTCAGCTTTTTTCCAGGGACTGAAGAGAGGCAGGTATAAAACCTGTCTCCTTCCATTCTGATACCCTAGGCAATATTAGCAAGGGCTTCTCAGGGGCCACTATGTGCAGTGATGAACTTGGCCTGGGTAGCTCTGCTGCTGTCCTGGGCATCAGGCTCTGGGAGCAGATGGTCAGAATTATGGCGAGGGCCAAAAGGCCTCCCTAGAAAGCCTGTGCTTTCCCCAGGAGCAAACTGCTCACCGCTCCTTGGTTGGTCCAGAGTGTGTTTCTGTGAGAGACAGACATTTGTGGGCTACATGAGGAGGATATATGTCAGAGGTCTAGTGATGGTCCGCCCTCCCACTCTCAGGGTAAGGATGTGCAGGTGGCCATGGGAGAGTGTGCTAGGTTTGTGGGCTGGCTGCTTTCCTCTCTTTTCTTAGGTAGGAGTTCAAAGTCACCAACCCAGTGTCCCAGGCAGTGCAGACGTCACTGTGGTACAACAAAAGTTCCCAAGCCTAATGGGAAGTATCTCTGTGCATACCAGAGACTAGCCCTCTCTCAGAGACTACCATCCATGCTGAAGCTCTAGGCCATCTGGCCTGTTCCTTGTAGGGCAATAGCACCCAACTTTCTCTTTTCTCAGGTTCTGGTTTCATTGAAGGGAACAGGGTCAAAGACCTGACTCAAGCCCACTCTGACCCCCTGAGCAAGCTGCTCAGCGTCTCTGCCTCTGTTTCCCCTGTGCAACTTACCTGGCAGTTATAATTTTACAGTGTGATGTATATGTCCCAAGAGAGCATGGCTTCCATTCCATACTGATGGAAGAGCATATGGCCACTCATTGTAATATTGTCTGGTTCCCCACAAACGTCTGGGGACAGAGGGTCAGAGTGTGGACATGCTGCCTGGCTCAACAGGTCCTCTTTCACTCTGCAGCAAGGCTGGCCATTATACTTTCCCCTGGGGGTTGTGAGAGGCTGGCCTCAACTACCTCCTGTTTCCCTTCTTTACACTTGGGCCAGTATTAGGTCAAGACCAGGCTTCACAAACTCACCTTCTACCACAGGCCGGCACTTAGTGGACTCAATGTCATCTTCAGCAGTGAGAGTCCCATAGAGTAGACCCCTGCATTTAGCATGGGTGGCCTGCTAACTCAAGGAGCCACTCTCTACCTGAGGGTGCCCAGTCCACACTGCAGACACCTCGTTCCTCAGGGCTCCACACAGCACCACTGGCCACAGTCCCAGTCCCACGTTTGTCAGTTTCCCTGTAGGCCTGATCCCAAAGATGGCATTGGACACAAAGTAAACCAGCGACTGCTGGCCTCGTGAGGGCTGCTGTGTCCAAGGCCTGGCAGGGCCTACTTATCTTTTCAAAGCAGCATCTCAGTGGTCCAGTCAGAGTGAGAGTCCAGGAATCCCTTGGGTTGGTAGGAAAAATCAGAAGAGCTTGTGGAAGCATGGGGCAGGAGGAGACTACCACAGGGGCCTGGACAAAGGAAGCCGAGAAGACAAAGACACAGATGGTAGCAGCTATCCGAGGCTGGCCCAGACAGAGAAAGAGGCATGGTCTCCACCTGGTCACGGGGCTTCCCTTCTCCTTTCCATCCACATCCTGCCTCTCCCTCTTCTGCCCATGACAGGAGCAGATTTCCAAGGCTGCCTCCTCTGAGTGCACCCTGACGCCAGGCACTGCTCTCCTCATGGCGGCCTATGCCCCGCCCCTTCCAACTCTCCTCTTCGGGGGGCTTTTGCCCTGCTCTTGCTTGTCCATGGCCTCTGCACCACCCAACACACTCATCCCTTTCCCTCTCCTCAGAAACTAGAATTTCCTCAGGACAGACTGTCCAACCTCCCCAACCAATTCATCCTCTCTCTTTCCTCTCCCCCCTCCCCCACTACTTCCCTTTCCCTCTCCTCTCCCCATCCCTTCCTCTACCCCTCCTCTTCTTATGCCCTCCCTGTTTGGACTTACATGATGTTTGTATTTCTGTCAGATGCTGGTCAGTGAGAAGGCTGTTGAGCCTGAAGGGATCAAGCTGGTGAAAACCTGAGCCTTGTAATGTCTCAGTTCTGTTTCCAGAGGTGACTGTTGGGCTCTGTGGGTGCCCAGTCCCAGAGGCACTTCAGGACCCAGGGGTGGGTGATGCTTCATCAGGTGGACACCATATGAACCATCTCTCGATGGCTCCAGCACATCGTACTGGGGCCACTGTGAGCTGAAACAGCCGGAACTGTCCGTTCAGGCCCAGCAGCTGGAGGAGTGATACAGGGGATTGTCCATAATTCCTGTTGGTATCTAATGGGTGTGTAGGCAGACAGCTTCCTGGAGTTCTGTCCTGGATCCTTCCTGTGCTCTCAATCCACACCAGGTCGATCATAGACCCACAGTTCAAGAACCATAGGACTGGACATGTTCCCTTGGAAGAAAATACATGGAAAGGACTCTGTTGGTGACTTTGACACAGACAGGATTTAACACAGGGCTGTTCTGCTGTGCCACAGTGCTCCACCTGACTCCTCCCTTTGCCAAACCCTCCTTCCTCCCTCCCTTCCACTCCTAGTCACACCCTCTGCTGTCCACCTCTGGCTCAACTTTCCCAGATTCTACATCAGAAACAACAGAGGGAGGCACCTTCTAAGGTGAAAGACATCATCATTCATATCCTATGATGGGTACAATCTGCAAAGAGCACATAAAAAGCAAATATAAAATCACATGAAGAGGTATCATGGTGGCCCCGCCTACTTGGCTTCCTGTGGACTCCACTGTCCTCGCCTTTCATTGTAGCCTCTTATCTTGCGGATGTAGTTCTTCTCTTTGGGTCGGGAGGCAACCGTATGATGTTCTAAGCACATGAACCTGTCTCCTCAAACCCTCCCCAACTGTGGCAGCTGAACTCAGAGGCTGTGGCACAACCTGGGGCTGGTCCCTGGTGAGACTTGGTACAGGATGCTTCTTGGAAAGACAAATCAATGTCACTTTCATCAGCCCCTGTGGTTCTTCATATCCTAGGGTGATGCCACGGGAGGATGGATCATCCAGTAGGTTGTCGTGCCAGTATTAATCTCCCCCAGACTGTTGTTTGTGATGTTGGTACCATGGTATTATCCTGCAGGCCTGGATCACAAAGTTCTCTTCTCCAGGCAGCTTCTTCAGTGTTACCCCCTTCCTTTCTCATCCTCCTCCTACAATGAGCTCTTTCCAGATGAGAGGAAAGTCAGAAAAGAAGGTTCGAGTCCCCTTTTCCCCAGGGAAAGAGGTGGAGAGGGCCTGCAGGGGTCACTTCCAAACAGGGCTGCACTGACTTCAATGCTGGTGACAAGTGTCTCAATAGCTCAGACAATGTTGCAATATACTGTATGTTGCTTCGCCTCACTAAACTTGCTGTTCCTTGCCGATGTCACAGTTTCCTGGAGGTTGTATCCCATGGTGCACAAGGCTTCCACAATGCTAGTGATTGGGATTCTAGGAGCTGTTTCTATGGAGGCTAGTGGTAAACCTTCTTCACAATAATATAGCCACAGATGCCCCTTGAGCTGGCCTATAGTCATCCTGTACTTGAGCAAGTATGCAAGGAGATGTTGCACACTTTTAGATAGGTTTGGTGGAATCTGGGAGTGTATGGCTGCGATCAGCCCATGCAGATCTGAAGGGGTTGATGCTTTATGTGGTATGCAACCAATGACCATATTATAAATCATTATGCCAAGCACCACATGTCAATGGGAAGTCCCTGGTAGCCTTCACCCTCCAGTCAGTGTCTTGTGGGCTAAAAAGGAAAGGTGGTCATGGGCCTCCTTTAGCTTTTGCTAAAGTCAGTGGCGACTTCTGTAACCAACCCAAAGTCACTGTTTGGCATTTCCTGTCCCACCCACTAGGATATTCTCCAGTTTTATTTCTGGGTGGGCAATGTGTCTTTCATGAACATAATTAATGCTGGCACCATCTGGTGGAAAATGAAGCATGCCTCCTCCTCCTCCTACGTATAGCCAATGCCTCTGTGACACTCTCAGGATCCTCCCTGACGCAAATTCCATGATCAAATAAGGCTTTGCTGGTGTGTCAATTAAGAAGAGTTTGATGATAGTTGGATGTTATGGAGATTCCATGAGGTCCACCTCAGTGGTGATGCTGGAGGCCTTGTTGATGCCCCTGTGCAAGATCTTCACAGCTACCTGCATGTCTGTGTGGATGCAGCAGACATGCTTTCTGCAAACGTGCCATAGGCAAAGATCATTGAGATCTTGTCATTATCTTGGAGGGTTTCCTTATCAGAGGGGCTGGCCTTGAGCTCCTCCTTCACTGCCAACATGCTAACTTGTGGAGAATGACATCACTGTCCAATGCTAGATCAAACAAACAAACAAATAAAGCAGATCCAGGAGAGGAGTTCATGGCTATAAATTTCTATATCATAAAAACCAAAGTTATCTTGAACAACCAAATGATGCATTTCAAGGTTATGGAAAAGTAAGAACAAACCAAACCCCAGAGCATAGTCAACAAAAAAGAACAGAGGTCAGAGCTAGAATTAATAAAGATGATCAAAGTTCATTACATGCATGTATGGAAATGTCACAATAAAATTCCTTTTCTTGTACAGTTAATATATACTTATGCAAGTTTTAGGATAAAAAAGAAAGCAAAGTAAAAAGATGACAAGCCTAAATAGTTTAGTGGTGGTTCGAATGAGTATGATGCCCATAGGCTCATACTTCAGCATTTAATCTCTAGTTGGTAGAACTATTTGGGAAGGACTAAGTAAGAGATGTCTCACTCAGGCTCTGAGGTTTCAAAATCCAGTCTTTCTCTCTACTTTGTGGTTGTGTTTCAAGATGTGAGCTCTCAGCTACTACTCCAGTGCCATGCCTGCCTGCCTGCTGCCATGCTCCCTGCCATGACAGTCATGGACTCTGACCCTCTGAAACTGTAAGCTCTTCTATAAGCTGCATATGTCATGGTGTTTTGTTACAGCAACAGAAAAGTAACTAAGACAGTTTAAAATAAAAGTGCAATAATTAATAAAGAAAAGTGAATATATAAGCATAATTCAAGCCCAAAGGCAAAACCAATAAGTAGATAAAAATTTAAAAAACCAAAACTGGCCAGGCAAGGTGGTGCATGTCTTTTATCCCAGCACTCTAGAAGCAGGACAAATGGATTGCTGGGAGTTCCAGGCCAGCCTGGTCTACATATCGAGTTTCAGGCTAGCCAGGAACTAGAGTCTCAAAAACAACAAGACAAATCAAAAAGACCATGTCAAAATCAATTAACTGGCAAACTTACTAAGTTGAGGTCCAACTGATCAGGAAAGGCCAAGTTTACCAGAACCAACATCCAAGTCCAACTTCTCTCCAACCAGACAACAGCTTCTCTGAGGTATAAGCACAAAACTCAGCTGGAGCCAGAGCCTCGCCTGAGCAGGCATCTATAAGTACTCATGATGGCTCCTTGTGAGGTCACAGAAGGATAGACTAAACATGGCAAGGGATAACCCACACGCCTTTCTTCTTTCTGTCCCCAGGTACCAGTCATTTTCTTGTGGCTGTTCACACCCTGACAAAAAATGACACAGAAAAGGAAGAGTTTACTTGGCTCAGGCTTTCAGAGGGCAGGGACAGTATGGTGGTGGGCTCAGCTGGTTACATTGTATCGGTAGTCTCCCAGGCCTCCCAGAAACCCAGTATTCCCAGCTAGGCCCCACATTCAAAGATTTTTGAGACAGGGTTTCTTGGCTGTCCTTGAACCAGCTCTGTAGACCAGGCTGGCTTTGAACTTACAGAGATCAGTCAGGTTCTGCCTCCCAAGTGCTGGGATTAAAGGCATGTGCCAATACCACCCGGCTTGTGCGGGTTTTAACAGCTGCGTTAAATTGCGGTGAATAGTAGAGGAAGCAACTGATTACAATAGAAGATGCATGCTTCCTACTCTTTGTCCTACCAAACAGCCTGTTACTGGAAAAGACTAAATGTCTATGTGCTGGCATGGTTGGTAATAGATACAATGCAGAATTACACACACGGGGGAGACTGAAGCCAGGACCCAGCAAGGACAAAAGCTGATTGTAGTGGGGAAGGCAGAGAAAACAAGGTCAAGATCAGAGGTATCAGAATGTCAAGTGTTCCCTGGTCCAGAGCAGGCTCCGGGGAAAGGCGAGCCTGGAGAGGAAGTAACCGGCACAGATTCCGCATGTGGGCGGGCTTATCCAACGGCGGCCGGCGGAAGCGAGCCAGCGGGGTCTAGGGCGCGGCGAGCAGGATGGCGCCACAGCTTGGCCCCCACGAGCTGGTGCATGTCTTCTCCTTCCTGGAGGCCCGCGACCTGCTGCGCGCGGGGCAGGTGAACAAGGTGAGGTCCGGATGGAGTCACCCCATCACCGCGCTCCGCGGGCCCGGGGCTGCCGGGGCATCCCCTCCAGGGATTGGCTTTGCCATGGGCTCCCGTGTCCTGTGGCCTCGGGTGGTGGCGTTGCCTTAGCACTTACCATGTGCCTTCTTGGCCGCGCCCTGCCCTGCTTGTCATCTGGCCGTGTGTTGCTTCTCATGGACTGAGTACAAAGCGACTAAATCACTATTAGTGTAAGGTACTTGTTTTTCCCTGCCAGATTCATTACTGAACTGTGGCAGAAAAGATGCTAAAATCTTTCTTCAGTGTCTATCCCAAGTGCCCAGTGCATGTCTTGAATTTTAGTCTCTTCATTAAGTAAATCAGTGTTGAGAAGGTTAGACACATCCTTGCTTGAACAAAGCTCTTAGACTTGCAGTTTCAAACCTGTTCAGTTTTAAAACTTTTACCCACAGAAAGATAACCAATACTATTCATTCCAATCTTGTCAATTTTGCCCAAACCTTCAAACTGCAAGTGTGCCCCACTCCTCAGACTTCATCAAAGGACCCAGAGATGACATCTGGCAGTGTCAGACCTCAAATGTGTAGATAGGCATCACCTAATTTTGATTTTGATTTTATAGTTCTGGGGAATGCACCTAGGGCCCTGAGCTAGCCGTGCACTTGTCTAACAGCTGAGGAACCTCCCTGTCTGCCACTGTTGGCTTTTAAAGCTGCTGTAGTTTGACGGTATCCCCAGCCACTTCCTCTCTTTGCTACACTGTAATACTGCTTAGGGCCTGCATCTTTTCCCTCTCTTATCTGTTGCCAAAACTCTGTGAGCCTGAGAACTTACCTCACATGCCACAGTTTGTAAATGTGTTGTCTTCTACACTTTGTCCTTGCCACACCCTGGAGAGAAAGCAGAGGCCATGACAGTCCACCTTCAGCAGCTGTTAACATCTTGGCTTATCAATTGTGTTGGCTAAAGTTTAAATTACTGTGCGTAGGAGATCTATAGACAAAAATGCCTCTAGCCTGTAAGCCCCACTTGCCCAAGGACAGATAACTTCCTAGAATGATGGGGGCTGTTGTTCACACAAGATAACAAGCCACATGTCTTCATTTCAGTAAACAAGGCTGGTTGCCCCAATTGTACATGATGTACTTGATCACATGTAAGTCAGAGGTACATAGGCAGGAAGTACATCAGGATGTATGCTTGCCCCTATTTAGATAAAGGCAGGAAGTGTGTAGCCTTGTGGGTTTTGCCTTTTTAATCCCCTGCCTAATGTAATCTGGTGCCATTCTCTGGGAATTCCAGGTATGGCCTGGCCAGTGTCCATCATTCTGGCCAGTATTTGATAAAGCTTGCTTCAGATTTGACTCAAAAATTGTGGTAGTGATCTTATTCTTGCCCGGTGGGATTAACAGTCATATAATGAATAAGTAAATGATCTCTTCCTCTGAACATGGGTTAGTTAATTGAACACATTACACACGAGGCTACTTTCACCTTTTTATTTTTTTTTAAAGGCATTTTTAAAAAGTCTTGTCTCCCATTTTTAGCCCACGCCTCATCTAACTTGCAGTCTCAGGTGCCACCGAAAACGATGCAGGCAGGGTGTACTGTAGACGCCAAGGCCTGCTGAGGACCTGGCAGTCTGTGAAATACCTGGGTAGCTTTGGTTTCCTATATGGAGCTGATGTGGCCCAGGGAAAAGGTGCCCAACTGCCAGTACAAGGTACAAGGTCTCTGGTGGGGAAGGAAGAACAGGGATCCTCACCTCTCCCAGGCACTTCTCAGCCCAGAGAGCACCTCATAGTTCCAAGTCTCTGAGGATAATTTTAAGTATATCTAGTAAATACTGAGTTTCACTCCCATGTTTACACATCAAGAAACTGAATATCACACAGTGACTTCTCTAAGGTGATGATGGAGTCATTGCAGGGCTTGAGTTGAGTCTCCAGCTGTTTTACATAGTAGGCTGGCACAGTTAGAGACAGAGTTTGAAAGAGAAGTTCCTTCTTCCCTTTGGTATTGTCAATTTTTCTTGGTTACGATCTACCCATAAGTAAAGTGAGGTCAGTAATCTCTATGACTCTAACAGAAGGATCCTTAAAGATGGCTAGTATTTATTCTATAGAGCATACCACACATTACATCTTCTATTTGAGAACTGAGAACCCAGTTGGCTTTGAATGGAAAGATGCTTAGATCTTTGCTTGGTTTGATTTTGCAAAATTACAACATCATTACTGGATAAAAAGACTTCTTTTTCTTTAATTTTTTTTTTTTTTTTGAGTTAGAGTCTTGTAGTTCAGGCTGACCTTGAACTAGCTATGCAGGGGAGGATGACCTTAAACCTCCCAGGTTGCTATGATTACAGTCATTCAACAGCACACTCAGGCATCCTAGGCATTCTGCAAATAGCTCTGCAGAGAGAAGTAAGAGCGGGGCTTGTGTAGTACCTGCCCTGGAAGACTGTTGCCATTGGACCATCTCGGCAACTCTTGAGATAGCCTCATCGCTGCACCCCACAGAAGCTGTCTGAAATCATTACCAGTCTTCACAGCAAGCAGAAAGGGCTTAATTATACACAGCTGGACCTCGCTACTCCCCTATTCAAAATATTCAGTATTTTTGCACAGAGACTTTTGGGAGTGGTAGAAGACACCCAGCCAGCTCCTTTTCCTGGTTCTTCTCCAACCAAAACCTTGTGCTCTAACTGAGGCAAATTACTAAACTATCCTTTTCATATTTATGAATCATGTGCATATCCAGTGTTTCCCTACATTGCTTTAGAACAACTATCCACTCTTTGATTAGTCATTGTGTCTCTGAGCCTCTGGGCCCTGACTCATCAATCCCATTGAGTCTCTTCTTTTTCATCATTTGGTGGTTTTTAATTATCTGTTGTTTTTAATGCACCAGGTTGAGCTGTGTTGAAAACAGAAACAGGGCTGGTTTTGTTTTTTGTGGTTTGGCAAGCTAGGTGCTTAATAGCATTGACTGACCAGATGCTGTCTTTTCCTGCCCTTATTCTAGGTCTGGAATGAGGTTTCAATGACCAAGGAACTGTGGAGGTGAGTGAAGGAAGAGCCAAGTGTGGCCCTGTAAAGGAGAGACATTCACTGGAAATGGTTTCCAAGTGCTATAATCACTTCTGTCTCTATTGAGGACAGAGAAAGGATTATATCCCTAGTCCTTTTACGTGAGGAGACCCCACTAAGACCATGATTGGCAGGACTGCCAGACTCAACCAGCTGGACTCATTCCCTGCAGTTTCTGTCAGTAGAATCAAATTACTTTAAATAAATAAATGATCCATTTTATAGCCAGGATGGCCCTTTGCTTACTTTGTAGCCTAGGCTAGCCTTGAGCTTGTAATCTTCCTGCCTAGCTCTCCTGAGTGCTGGATTTGCAAGCATGTGCCACCGTGCCCAATTCAGATTATTTTAAGGGTACAACAGCAGAAGAATGTAAGAGTGTATAAAACAGAAGTATTTACAACATTGAATTTGCTAAGTCCCTCTAATTTATTCCTCCTTTAGAACCTGTTATCTTTTATTTTATACTAAGATAAAACTAACAGCAGCAGGAGGGGAGAGGGGGAGGAGACTGGCCACTGAATGTAAGGCCCACACCTTGATGGGCAGGTAGGAGTTACATTTTTCACCCTAATGAGAACAACTGTTCAAATGTGAAGCTTCCTCAGAATTGGGAGGGAGGCTTTGCTTTTATTTAGGATAACTGTGACACCCTGGGATTCTTGGTTATGTCAGGGCTTGTAGTCAGAAGATTTCCGGTGTCCTGGCCTGCTGGCAGTCGGGACAAATCTCTCCCACTTGCATCTCCCAAGTAAACACACAGAGGCTTATATTAATTATAACTGTATGGCCATGGCTCAAGCTTTTCGCTAGCTAGCTCTTATATCTTAAATTGGCACACAACTATTCATCTATGTATCGCCACATGTTCCACGGCTTTACCTGCGTCCCATCATTACATGTTGCTCCTTGGGTGGCTCGATGGTGTCTCTCTCTGCCTTCTTCCTGTCTCTCTCTTTGTATTTCCCGCCTGCTTCTAAGCTGCCTTGCCATAGGCCAAATGGCTTTATTTGTCAACCAATCATAGCAACACATATTCGCAGCATACAGAAAGACATTCCCTCATCAAGGGCTATCTTAGCATATTCCATTTTCAGCATTATAGAACACTGTTCTGTTGCTTTTCATTAGCATTATAACTAATATTGACTAGAAAAATAATCTCAGTCAGTTTTGAAGTGGACTTTCATTAGAATCCATCCTTTTATCTACTCTTTGAAGAACTGAGTTTTTAGTAATTGTAGGTAATTTGGGGAAAGGGAGAATTTGCGAAGTCTGTGACTCAAAGAAATTGTCTGAATGATGAACTGTCTGGTGCAGCTGTTGATGTATCAAAATCCAAGTTATAAATTTAAGGCGGCCACTTAAAAAGTAACTAAAAATATGGTGGAAGAAATGACAAAGGAATTGAAACAGTGTATTTGACCACACTTAACAGAAAACATGACAGAAATGCAATAGTGTGGGGAGAAAGGCATAGGACAAGAAAGTATTAAAATGACAAAAATATGATTGCCCGACCTAACGAAAGGACAAAGATCAACAGAGCTGTCAGAGAAAAGTAGAGCCCAGCTCAATGCTGTGCACATGAGGTTCACTTAGTTTTCTTTGTTTTTGTTCCAAGATTTGGAGATCAAATCCAGTACCCATGGGCATGCTTGGCAGGCACTCTACAACTGACAACTACATCTCTGAGACACACTCTGGGTTAACAGACAGGGATAGGTTGACAGTAAGAAGAAGGTACACATGCAGACAGCATGAAAAAGCTCAGTGGCTAGTGACGTCAGCCAGAGCAGACTGAGATCAGACATGTAAGGAAGTATGTTATAGAATGACATAGGGGAGTCCTGGGAGAAGGTGTGGCCCTGGGTGTGCCCCCGGGTGTGCCCCCGGGTGTGCCCCTGGCAACAAGCACAAAACACAGGAAGGACAGACAGAACTGAAAGGGCAAATGGACAGTTGACACAAACAGTTGGAGACTTAAGAAGTGGGCTCCTGGATCCCAGTTGTTTACCCTCTGTGTCCTCACGTGTAGGATGGTGGTGAGTGCCTTCCCCAGAGGGCTGCCACAAAGGGCAGCTTGTCACATAAAAAGTGTAGCATGATTGACATGTCACCACTCACTTACCATTAGCCCTGACCCCATTCGACAGAGGAGAAAATTGAGGGCTAGATAGGGACCGTGAGTTATCCAGGGTTTCGAAGCCAGAAAGAGGTAAGGCCAGAATTCAAAGCTCCATCTCCTGGCTTCAGAAACCAGCCTGCTGTACCAGCCAATGCTCGCATCTGTGTTTCAGGCAGCTGTGTCTGAGACGCTGGGCCTCCTGCAAAGCCTTCCCCATGGTCGTGGGCACACAGACATGGAGGCAGTACTATTTCTGCCGGTCGGAGCTGGAGTTCCGTGTGGAATCTGGGCGGCCGCAGGACTTCGTCTGCAAATCTATTTCTGGGCACACAGGTATGAGCTGGAGAGTGTTGTAGCTGTGTCCACTCCCACTGCCCACCCTCTTGCTGGTCAAATCTCAGGGATCTTGGCATCTCAGCCAATGGCTTGGCAAGTGCCCCTGGATGAATGCGGGTCTTCCCGGGTGCTCTGTCATCTGTGCTGTGGCCTGGGAGGAAGGAATGAGTTGTTACCATCTTTTCAGAGTAGACTGAAATAGGACAAGCCAGGCCTCCAGTTATAACTGGGTTCTGCTCTCGGGAATGTTCACCCACCAGCTGCATGGGCATGAGCTACTCCCCATCCCTTTTGTGTACCCTAAGCAAGCACTCATTGTGTTCCTGATCCTGGAGAAGAGGGACAGTTGTGTGTCAGATTGGAGTCTGTCTATGTGTGTGCTCTCTTCCAGGAAAGATAGATCAGCTGGCCTACGTCACACCCCACGAGTACCGCTTTGACGAAAGGGCAAAGTCCGTGGTTTGCACCGTGTCTTCAGACTGTACCGTGCGTGCCTGGGACCTGCACGAGGTGAGCTGCTCCCTGGGGGGGGGGGGGGGGAAGCATCCCTACTGTGCCCTTGGTTTGATTATCTTAGTGCAGAGTAGGAGCCCCATTTTGCAGATGAGAAATCTGAGCTCTGCCATCAGCTGTCCCCAGTAGGACACACTGATAACCTTTGAAACTTGAGCGTGACCTATCTCACGTGGCACGTGCTTGGCTTCCTCTTGGAACCAGACTTTGCCTGTGATGGTGGGGGTTGTGCCTGGGATGACAGCTGTTTTGCCATTCCTCACATTTACTGCCAGCCACTTAGTCAGGAGGCTCCATGCTGCAGCTCATGCTGCCCAACCAGGCGGTTTTGCAAGATGACAGCTTTTGGTCATCCCCTTGTGTGCACACCAGCTGGACAGCTTGCCTAGAATTGGAAACTTTATTAGTGCTTATGCAGATGTAAAAACTGAAGGCTTTTATTTTTTTTGAGACAGGATCTCACTCTATATAGCCCAGGCTTACAGGCTGCTCCTTCTGCCTCATACACACACACACACACACACACACACACACACACACACACACACACACTAATGGATAAGTAAATAATTTAAAAAGAAGTTGAGGTTGGGCTTTCCATAGTTTGGGCTTTCCAAAAGAAAACAGAGTGCCTTGCTGTATGGGCCAGCAGTGTTTTCTTTAAACAACTAGACCGTAAATATTTTACCCTTCTTAGACCAGAATGTCTGTCATAACTAACTACTTAACTCTGCTGCTGAGACACAAAAGGAGCCATAGACAGTGTGTAAACAAGTAAGAGTAGCATACTCCAGTAATACATTATTTCATTAAATATTCTTCTCTTAAACCAAATACAAAAGTACTCAATGGCCCGTGTGGCTGCAGGTGGCCATGGTGTACCAGACCTTGAATTAGCACTCCATTGTTTCCAGTATGGGACACCTCAGACTGCCAGCAGCCCTTCCAGCCAACTGGCCAGGCTTCCCAACCTTAATACTGTTCATGAGCAGATCTTCAGCTGTAGTTTCTTCCTTAAAGATCAGCTGTTAACAGTGTCGCATTGAAACTTGCTTCCCAGGAGCACAGTATTTGTGGGTGCTTTTTGGAGACGATTGAGGGTGTGTGACCCACAGCTGGCTTTTTTGTGTGTTTTTGTGCCTTGAAAGCTGGGACTTGAGCTCAGTGGACAGCACTTGCCCGGCATATATGAGGCTGGGGTTCAATTCCTAGTATTAGAGCGGGGGTTAAAGTCATTTTCCTTTAAATAAACAACAACAACAACAAAAACCTAGTTGATTCAAATTAGCAGTCCCTATCCCTGTCTCTGATCCTTCAAATCAAGTGTTAACAATTTGGCCTTTTTCTTTGGCTTTTTGATACCAGGTTGAATTTTGCCCTGTAGCTCTTGCTGGTCTCGAACTTAGGGCAATCCCCATGCCCCTTCCTCCCTGTCACTGGGATTGCAGGCCCGAGATACCATGCCTGGTTTATTTTGCTTGCTTTCATCATTCACATCCTTCCACCTCCAGATACAGGAGTCCTTACGCATTTTTCGAAGGTCTGCTCTGTGTCTGTGAGGTCATGGAGGTCAGAAGAGGGTGTCAGATCCCCAAAAGCAGCCCAGGACCCCAGCTCAGCAAATGGCATCAGCTCAGTCAACCTAATCTAGAAACTCGCTCTCACACACCACCGAGGTTTGTTTCCTAGGTGATCCTAGGCCATTCACCGGTACATCACACCCTTTTCACCTGTGCTCCATGTGCGCTCTGGAGCTTGGTAGAGTAGGCCCTGGTGAACCTATGCTGACTGATGAAAATCATATGTATCTATGAAAGAGACGGTGCCCCTGTGTCGGTCAGTTATGTGAATTTTGTTGTTGCCAGGGCACAGAGGTCTGGTCCAGCCCTGTGCAGCCTGCTCCTCTGATGAGTTTGGTGGCCTATCCTCTGCTGCAGCTGGTGGTCACAGTGGACACACAGGGCCTGATCATCGGGTGGAAAGCGGAGACTGGGTCTCTGTGGGCCTCATTCTGCCTTCCAACCTTCTGTTCTTCCATGGAGGCCTGCGGCCACTCAGAGGGCCCCTTCCTGATGGTGAGTGACCTTGCTCTCAGGAGCCCTACAGGGCCTAACCACCTCTTGGTCTAAGCCACTATGGTGGGAGGAGTCTGGATCCCTCTTCAGAGCAGATCCTGCCTCTCTGGTTCCACCTTGTTCACCATGTGGAATACAGGCCCTCTGTCCTTCAGACTTGTGTGTGGCATCAGCCTCTCTCTGTAGCCTCCCCTGTGGTGATGGAACCTGCTGTGTGGAGTTCTTGTGGTTTGCAGCACGTGGCCTTACTTTCCTGTGTGCTGAGGTCTTTCTTCTACCTGTGCTTTTTCTTCATTCCTTCATCCTTTCCAGATGTTTATGTTCTTCATTCCTTCATCCTTTCCAGATGTTTATGAGGAACTTGGCTCCTGCTCGTCAAGGGTGGGGCTGCCTTTCACTGTGTACTTTAGTGCCTACACTGAGCTTCCTCACACTCCTAGTTCTCAGCTTGGCAGTGTCTGCCTTTCCTGTTGCCTCTACAGTGCTTTCGAGGGCTCTCACCCTGGGGTTGCAGCGGGCTAAATCCCTTGGGTTTCCTCTCTGCTCCCAGGACCCCAGGGCAGCACCATTTTAAATAGGCTTCCTCAAACCACAGTTCCTGGATAATGCCCGCTACATCACACCGTGACTTGATGGGAGTCTTTGCCAGTATTGACTTATCCACTGGGGAAATCACGAAGTCACCCAAACCTGCGGCTGGGTCTGAGGGTTGTGGACTTGTCTTGAGATGAGGACTGGCTTACTTTTTGATGAAGCTTTGGCCACACACACACACACACACACACACACACACACACACCCATGGTTGGAGCTGTTTGTCCTTCTGGTGTCAGCTCTTCTTCTTCCTCCATATTCTCAGCTTATGTCAGTACCTTTGTGAGTTTGGAATTGTGTCTTCCTGACTCTCATCCTTCACCAGGGCACATGCAGGTGGCCCAGTCTGGACAGGTAGGTACCTTACCCAGAAGGCTTAAAATATTTATTTTTCTACATGTGAGGGTGGGAATGTGCTCAGAACTAGTTTCCAGAGTTTGCTGGTCATTTTAATTTTGTGAAACATTTTAAATATGCTTACCCTTTGACCTAATAATTCTAATTCTAGGCATCCCCCAGATGTATGCCCGCATGTGTGTATGGGGGTCTAGGCAGGAGCACTCCGCGCAGCAGTGGTTGTAGTGACATTTGCACCCCTGGTAGATCTTCCCAAATTAGTGAACATTTTCTTTTGACTTTTAAAATTGCCATCAGTGTGAGAGGAAACATTTTAAATGTAAAAACACATAGGCAAGCTGCCTCTGTCCTTGCCTGGAAGAGCAGTGGAGGGTCACATGCCAAGCTCATGCAGGAGACACGGCTCTGCTCTGAAGACATTGCTGTGGCCTGTGCCCACCCTTCAGTGGGGGGAGGGGCGCAGCTCCTTCAGAAGATGGGGGTACCTCCCCCCATTGTTAGTTGCTCTCTGTTCCAGGTAGCCTGTGCTGAAGGGACCCTCTACACTCTGACAGTACCTCAGCTGCAAGTGGTCTCCAAAGTGGCCACATTTTCTCATACCTCTGTGAGCCTCACGTGCTCACCTGACCAACAGTGGGTGTTTGTGTTTGCACAAGGATCAGACTTAGGTCCAAAGGTCAGTGCCTGGGGAACCCTGTCCCTGGTAAACCTACTGCAGTGGGAGGTTGTTGTGGAATATTATTTTAAGATGTGTTACATTTGTTTATGCTGTAGAACATTTGTTTTATGATGCAAAGATGTGTTGCATTCTTTTATGTTGAATGTGTTTAACTCTGTGAAACTGTGTTACTTTACCGGTCTAAAACACCTGGTTGGTTTAATAAAGAGCTGAATGGCCAATAGCAAGGCAGGAGAAAGGATTGGCAGAGCTAGCAGGCAGAGAGAATAAATAGGAGGAGACATCTGGGAAGAAAGGAAATTGAGGAGTGAGAAAGGAAGGGGTCAGTCACCCAGCCACACAGCCAGACATGGAATAAGAAGGAAAGAAAATATATACAGAAATAGAGAAAGGCAAAAGCCTAGAGGCAAAAGGTAAATGGGATAGTTTAAGTTAAGAAAAGCTGGCAAGAAACAAGCCAAGCTAAGGCCGGGCATTCATAAGTAAGAATAAGCCTCATGTGATTTATTTTGAGAGCTGGCTGGTGGGCCCCCAAAAGAGTAAAAACAACAACAACAACAAGTGGTGGGTAGAGAGCCTGGATCCTGAGACTGCAAGACATAGGTTCTCAGGCCGTCACTACAGGGATAAGCCCTGCAAACAGGAGTATACCTCTCTCTTACTGGAAGCTCAGCCCTCTCAGTCTCTGCTCTTTCCTATCTGCTGTGCTATGATCTGGAAGGGCCAGTTCTCTGCTGGGGAGGGCAAAGTCAGTTCTGAACAAGTTTGGACATCTCCACCAGTATGCTCCTAAAGAGCTGTCTGGTGTTGCTGAGGATGGTGTGAAGACAATGGTGAGCAGTGAGGCCCAGTACAGGAGAAGAGAGCATACGACGTGTGTGTGTGTGGAGGGGAGTGGGAGGGGCGGTTTGCTCTGCCTCCTGCACTGTGGCCAGGAGGAATGCCCTGCAAGTCAGAGAGTCCTGACCATGACCTGGGTCATAGGCACAGAGATGCCCAGTCATTTGTCAGAGATGCAACCCTTGCTGAATGCCAGGACCTAAACGGGAAGTCAGACCACAGAAATAAGAGCTAGCGGGGCACCGCAAGAGATCTGGTAGCCAGGGAAGCAAGTCATTAGAGAATCGCAGTTGGGTATAGAGGACATGGGATGCCTAGAAAGGGGCCATAATAATGACTGGACCACCCTGTGAGGCCCAATATAGAGGATGTGGGTCTGTGGGCAGCCAGCTGTCGAAGACAGTCCTGCCAGAGGCTGGAGTCAGCTTGGGGCCGGAGGGCTTTGGGAGCTCTTGGGTCCCTCACCACTCTGTGATCATACAGGGGTGTTTCCCCAGGTGTTCTATACTCAGTCCTTGCTCTACCCATCCGAAGACGGGCTTCCTGTCTCCACCAGCCTCCCTGTCAGGCTGAGTTCCAGAGCCTGCTGGGCTCCTGAGGAGGCAGCCAGGCTGATGGTGATGCACAGAGATGTCAGAGGCATGCATCTGGTCATCACTACCTTCGATTTAAAGGCCAGCAAGTCCAGGGACAGAGTGAGCATCCTGGGTAAGGTCCCTGTGCTGGCCACAGCCTGCAGTTTGGTGCTTCAGGACAGGCTTCTCACAGTTCCTCTAGGACATTTTCCCTTCCCTGTCAGGGAAATAGAAGCAGAGTGTCCTAGAAGTTTTACTGTGTGATTTCACATACTGAGTGGTGGAGTGCTTATGACATGTTGGTCCCAGTGTGGTCCTGGGCTTCAGATGTAAATCCCATGTCCATGGTCCCCTCCTGTGTGGGTGGCAGCATCCCAGCATTTTGCTGCTGCTGAACTAGGATTTGAGGTCTGAATAGCTCACTCAGGAGCAGGAGCAGAGCTCTCCTAACTGCAAAGCCATGCACTTTTCCCTGCATTACATCATTGGGTGGGGCACATATCCATGCCTGAAAAGCAACCAGTGTATTTTTATTCTCCCAAGAACAACAGCTGGCTAGCTTCCCCCTGCCGGACACTATGACTCCTCACCTCATGCAGGGCCACGGCTCCCAAGTGATCCTGCTGGCCTCCAGGTCAGAGCTGGTGCTATTCACCATCCACGGCCTGCAGCTGATGGCCTTCCAGGACCACCAGAGGCCCATCACGTCAATGTGGGTGGTGAGTGGAGCATCTCCTGCCCGAGGCATGCTTTCCACTCTTGAGAATCCACAGCCCTACCTCATTTGACTTCATTTCAAGGATCCAACCTGTGTCATCACCTCTTCCTTGGACCTGTCCCTGCGTGTCTATGTGTGGAATAAGAAGAAGACATGTCCTGTCCTCAAGAGCTGCTGTCAGTTGCTTGGGGGATCTCACAGATGGGCCAGGTAACTGGCTGTTCCCCTGCCCTGTGTCTGGAAAGTGGTAAACCAATTGGTTTTCTTTCTTCTGGACCAAGTCTTGTCATGGTGCCCAGGCTGGCCTTGAACTTCCAGCATCAAGTGGTCCTCCCACCTCATTATCTTGAATAGCTGAAAACAGATGTGCATATCACATCTGCTCAAAGGAACGATTCTAAAGGAAATGTTGGAGAGAGTATGAGAAAGTCCAGCCTCGTTAGCTGGGTCTCGGGATGAGCCACTGTGAACATCCTGTTTCTTTTTCTGGTAGCAAACAAAAAGCCTGAAACCAGATTTTCAGTTCTCACTGTGCACTGTACATTGTCTCCTATATTGTATGAAACCGTTGGTATTACCCAACTGCCTATTACTTTATAAATGAAATCGCTGAAAGATTTAGAGGTTTTGTGCATAGTCCACAGAGAACATGTGTCCAAACCAGGGTTAGACCTTGAAAAGGCCTTGTGAAAAAAAGTCGGTCCTGGGAGCTCTTATGGGCACACTGCCTTTGACCACCAATGGGTTCATTGTAAATTCTGGTGTAGGCCATTTCCCCTCATGTTTCTCACCACGCTAGAATCATTGTGATGCAGGCAGCACCACCAGGAGGGACCTGACACAGTCTTCCCACTAAAGGATGTGATAGCATTTCCCTTCCATGCCCAGAGGAAACGGGTGGCAGTGGGCTGGATAGGGATGGATGTAAAGATGAGGCTGGGTTCCATCCTCAGGTAAAAGCTTTTCTACTTAAACATTTGCCTTTATCCCAAGGTTAACGCCTGGCATGTCCTTCTTCTCTGCAGTGGATTTACCCACGTGAAAAGTGACAGCATGAGCATCGCTGGGGTTGAAGCCAGAAGCAATGGAACAAGTATTCTGAGGTCATATTGCTACAAAGTCCAGCTTAGCTAGACTCTTGCTTTGTGTGTGTGCATGCAAACACCTTACCAAAGATGTTGTCAACTTGGGGAAACGAACTGGTAGGATGACTACTGCCTGATCACAGTGAGCCAGTGGAGTATATTCTATTGTCTTGTTTGTCTTGCTCAGAAAAACAAAGGAGGATAAGTAGCCATCTTCAACCAGTCTTCCAGATGCTAAGCAACGTGCCTGAGGCTTCTCAGATTGCTGGTCACAGACGGCGTAGACTGTGACAGAGCTAGAGAACCTGCTTACCTACAGTGTCAGGATTGCAACAGAGTTGTTCTTGTTATCCAGAATGCCATTAAAATATTTTTATCTGCCTGTGCTGTGTTACGGACTATAGACACACATTCATACATAGACTTTGCTGTCATTGAATGAATTCTGTGAGACCATCTCAAAAACTCAAGGGTACCAACAAGGCAGAATGAAGATGAGAGCTTTAGAGTTGGTCAGCATGGGGGCCCTGGCTGGGTTAGTTAGTGAATTACAAGTAGTATGTGCTGACAGCCACCTACCAAAATCAAAAATGGAACTTGGTGGAAGTCAATAGAGCATCTCACTTTCAAAGAGAAGGCTGGAAAACTATGATGGAGCAAAGTAGAAAGGCAGCAGGAGACAGCCAGGCCTGCTCAGTTCTGGCTCTCTGTTCCCTCAGGCTCTGTCCTCTGCTACCACTGAACAGGTACCAGCCGCCTCCATGGAAATCACTTCCCAGCTGCTCCTGAGGGAGATTCAGAGTGTTGTGTGTGTGCACATATGTATGTCCATGCTTTTGTAATATGCTGTCTTTGGGTCACAGGTCCACACGTAGAAAGGAAGAGCCTGATTCCTTCAGCTGCAGGAAGTACCTCCAACTAAGACTCACACAATGAGGATTTTTCTATCTTGAATTTTTTCTTATGTTTGAAGAGTAAAGACAGGAATTTCAGACTGCTTTGCCTAATATCGGAATGCACCCTGTTTATTACATTAAACCTTTAGCAACAATGTCTAGACACCAGAGATGACCATGGTCCATGTAGGACATAGATGATGATAATGCCATAAGAGTGCCTGCTTTTCCATGCTGAGCCGGCCCTGCCTTTTGATGGCCCTAAGATAGCTGGCCCTGACCCTTGAGAGCTGCCTCCCTTCCCCTGCACTTGGGAGAGATGGCCCCATCCCTCACCATGGGCAGGGGAGAGCTGACCCTGTTGGCATGGGCATGGGGAGCTGGCTCTCCCCTTGCCTGAGGGGGCAGCCCCAGTGGCCTGGACTGACCAGCTCAACTACCACCCAGGCCCACAGCTGACTAACATCTACCCTATCTAGGACCTGCTGGAGCCCGTGAAGGGACTGGTCCTGTGGAATAATAACCACGGGATCTCCATGACTCGGGGTGACTGCAGGAGATCCATGAGGAGTTTTGGTGAGGATCCAATGATGATGGTGTACCAGAAACCAGAGGCCTTGAATCAGACCAGGACTCATTGCAATGAACATTTGCAAGTAAAGCTGATTGGACAAAGGGATACACTGTGGGACACACTGCAGCTCCCGACGCCACCAGGACAAATGAAGAGACGGGGGAAAGATGGAGGAACAGAGAGATTTTGTTGTTGTTGCTGCTACTGTTTTATTTTTGTTTGTTGTGTTTCTCTTTGTTCTGGTTTGGTTTGATTTTTTAATTTTTGTTTGGTGGACCGCTGCAGGGGGAGGGGAGGATATGGAGGAACTGGAAGTGAGTGGTATTGGGGTACAAGATGTGAAATTCCCAAAGATTCAATTAAAAAATGATGTTAAAGAAAAGTGCCTGTCCTGGAAGCCGTCAGTGGAAGAGTCCTCACCGAGCTCCACTATGGACTACATGATGTTCTAAGGCTCATGGCCTGATGAGGAGGATAAGCAGGACTGAGCCATCCCTAGATGGCAGTGGGGAACGGGATGGAGACCAGAGAGAAACAGAAACCAGCAGATACAAATACCACAGCCCAGCAAGAAAGATAACTGTCATGTCCCGAAGAAGATGGGTAAGTTCAGGTCAGCCAAGATGCTGGCATTTCTGCTGGAGACCTCTCAGGCATGCTCCACTTACAGGTCCTCTTAAGGGCATCATCCTCGGGACACAGAAGTCCTGTTAAGTTCCCTCCTTGGGGAAGTGTCAGCTCTGACATTGGGATGATGCAAGGGTGGGCCTGGTGGCTCTAGGAGTCCTGCTCTGGAGTAGTGAGCCAGCATGGTAAGGGAAGTCTTCGTGGAGACAGGAAGCTCAGGTTCCAAGGTTAAGAGTTAAATCTTGCTGAAGGTATGTGAACACTTGTCTTGGGTGTGGTGCTCCCCAGGAGGAGGAGCCCTGGAAAATATATGGCACTCTCAAGTCCTCCAGGTCCAAGTTCTGATGCTTTCCTTCCATGGCCAGCAGTGGGCACAGGTGCATCTGATGGGGCAATAGGCCCCCAGACAGACAAGCATGGACAGCCGTGTGAGCCTTCCTTCTGCAAACCAAGTTAGACACAAACCAAGGAGCCAAGCCTGGTAGGGCAGGCTCATGACCTCTGCCACTTTGAAAGTTCAGCCTATTCTACTGAGTGAGTTGAAGGTCAGCCCGAGCAACACTCAGACTGTCTCAAAATACAAAGTAAAATGAGGGCTGGAGACGGATGTCACTGGGTACTGCACTTGACTAATGTGTGAGGCCCTGGTTTCAGGCCCTGGTACTATATAAATAAAGAACTATATAAGCCTAAGTATTACCTGGAGGTGATAATATATACAGCATTTTTCAAAAATATATATGTTATAAAAATGTTGAACTCTTCTGTGTTTTAGAAACCTAAGCGAATTATTAGAATTACTAAGTCAAACTCAGCAGCACTGGCAGAAGCAACCCACATATGGAAGTCGGTCTCCTAGTCACAGAACAGTCGAGGCTGCAGAAGAAAAGCAAAGGCTTTCTGTAAGAACAGAGTCATCATTTCAGGTTCCCAGGTAGAATACTGAGCTAAGACTAGTCAAGGCACTCTTATAGAAACAAGAGTTAGAGAATGGAATAGACCTGCCCTGTGAGTTATAAAGGAAAAGTAAACTTGGATAATTAACTAAAGATTCATATCATTGCCTATAGCAGAATAAAAGGGGTCTTAAACACTGTAGGTGAGGTTTCAAGTGGTATGTGGGGGAACAAAGCTGAAGAGATGCTTTCCCAGTGAGTGAAGTCAGACCGCCCTGCCCCACCCGCCACTACCCCATCCCCATCCCCCCCCCCCCCCCCCCCCCCCCCCCCCCCGCACAGGCTACTATGCTATGCACATTATCATTCCTCAAATGGAAAAAGCCAAAAGGAAATTACAGACAAATTACAACAGGGGCCTCAAAGCGGGGCTACAGATAAACCATGACAGAATTCCTAGTTTGTGCCCCCCCCATTCTTTTTATCTTATAAAGAAAGCGTACTTTAATTTACTGGGTTTCATGTTTTGTTTAAGAATGCATGCTTTTAGAACTATTATGGAATGAACAAAAAACTTGTGAGGACAGGAATTTCTGAGTGCTCACATGAACAACAAACTGGAAAACAGAGCCAAATTAAATTCCTGATTTTCAATAAAAAGTGACATAGAGTAAAGTAGTATGGAGCATAGTGTGACATCACCCCACGCAGAGCTCCTGTTTCTCCACCACATATGCTGCAAGCTAGAAATGTTCCCCCTTTAAATCTCCAGAGACCAGTCAACACAAACAACTGGTTAAACAAAGAAGAACTTGAGTTCCCAAGTGTCTGGGCTCTGTCTTTATTTTGTTAGATGCCATGCAGAGCATTAAAGTTCTCCCTAGGTCCCCATTTTTTATATCTGAGATGGGACTCTCACTACGCAGGTTTACCTAGAACTATCCATCCTCCCGGACCTTCTCACTTCCACTGCCTGGGTGTGGGGTCACAGATGTGGGCAGCTTACACAGCCTGACCAAAATGTCAATCTTTTATATACCAAAAGGCACCAGAAAGTTAAAAAGCATGCTGTCAACTCAATCACCAAAGAAGTTAACAGACATGAATTAGGGGTACAATGAGGAGGCCCTTTGCTCCAAGTATTAGTGTGGACAATTAGAATCTAGCCATCTGGGGTGGTTGCTTGGTGGGGTAACTCAGACCTTCCTCAGTCTGATCTCTGAATTGAGGTTATGTTCCTTGTTCCTTAAAAGCCACTGCTGGGTATAAAACTTTAGAGACACCCTGTTGAAGTACCTGTTTCCAAGCACCCTCCAGCCTATTCCCACCATGAACAAGCAGTCCTCATCCTTCTGTTTATAGTTGTAACCCCCACCTTTCCTGTTGAGCCACTGCGTTCAAGAAACTCTCTCTCTCTCTCTCTCTCTCTCTCTCTCTCTCTCTCTCTCTCTCTCTCGGTAATTACAGGTTCCATTCAAATGAGGACATTTGCTATGAGCTTTAAAAGAATTGTCACCATTCCCACATCCAGTAATTAGGACCTTTAACCACCAAGAGTGCAAAGCTGCACAAATGTAAACAGAAGGTATACGGAGGGCCACTCACTGGATGCAGTGGAAAGGGTCACTCCTGTACTTGCTGGATCTCAGCCTCATGGGCTGGTGAGGCACGGCAGTATGAGTTGTTAGTATACAGAACATTCTAGCCGAGAAGATGGAATCTACACCTCAATGTTCTGGAGCCACCACCTCAGTGCACCACCCCATCACCACCATTTATTCTAAACATCAGTGGATTCCATTGTCCTGATCTCGGTGTCTTGTGTTCTAAAGGACTGTGTGTAATATCAAGCTGATGGAGAAGGCATTTGGCCGGGCTTTGGGTGGTGGTACGAGAAAACTCATGGACAGGGATAGCAAACTCATCCCCTCAATGTAGAAGAGGAAAGAAGGCAAGCTGAATACAGCAAGCATGCATGCATTAATCCATTGCTCGCTGGACATAATACAACCAGCTTCCTCATTCTTCCTGACTCAGAACATAATACAATCAGTTCCTGCCACCCTGACTGCCCTGCAGTGATGAACTGTATACTGACATTGTGAGCCCCCCCCCCCAAAAAAAAACCATCTTTTCTCCTTTAGGTTGCTTTTGCCGGAGTGTTTTGTCACAGCAACAGGACAAAACCTAATAGTTTATTTGGCTTGATGATTCTGGTGGCGGGAGGTGAACTTGTGAAGAATGGCAGATGTGTTGGGGGGAAGAAATAAGAGTGCGCAAGAGCACTGAATTCAGTTTAGAACCGTCTGCTCTCTTGGGATGTAATCTAGTCTCCTAAGATCTGCTCCACTCCCTTGAGACCATTAACTCATTCAGGAGGGTCAGGCCTCTAACTACACCCTCCCCCGCTTCTTCTAGGCCCCACCAAGTCATCACCACCTCAACAGGCTACACAGGAGGTCAAGATTCTAGCACATGTGCCTTGGGGAGGTGTCCTGGAACCACACCAAAAGCATGGCATAGCCCTCGCAACGTTCAGAGCCCGCGCAAGGCTCATGGTTAGCCACAAGCAGATATAGCAAGTACTACCAGACACTACTACAAAATAATGGAAGAATATCAAAGGCAAATGGAATGGGATTTTAAAAAGTATTGAGTCTGGCTACTGTCTAGATAATGCAAATATATGGTGCAACCACAGTTTGGCTGCAGCATATTTAAATTCACAATAAATAAGGGGACCTCCACCATCGATGTTGTAATTTCTAATATTCATGCTGGAAACAACATACAATTTTCAGGGACAGAAAGCTCTGATGTTGCCTCCCAAATGCCTCCCTGGCATTTCCACCTTTCCCTCCTTCCTCACAGAATAGTTCCCGGCTCTTTGGACGCCCTGTGTCAGCTCATCATGTAGGACCAGCAGCTCTCAGACCAATGCTATGTGGAGTGGTATCCTCAGCTGCTACCCTCATGCTGGCTCCATTACAGATGTACAAAAAACCAAAGTCCAGCTGGACGGTACCCCGACCCTATCAGGGAGTAGCCAGTTGCCCTCTGCTGGTCACACAGGACCTGCAACTTTAGTCTACTCCTACAACTCTAGTTACTCTGCCCTTTCTTACCCGTGGGAAATTGCCCCTTATAGCATCTTCTTTTAAAAACCACACATCTCGGGCGGTGGTGGCACATGCCTTTAATCCCAGCACTTGGGAGGCAGAGCCAGGCGGATCTCTGTGAGTTCGAAGCCAGCCTGGTCTACAGAGTGAGTTCCAGGAAAGGCGCAAAGCTACACAGAGAAACCCTGTCTTGAAAAATCAAAAAAAAAAAAAAAAAAAACAAACAAACAAACAAAAAAACCCCACACATCTCACAGAAGATAGACAGTAATCAAAAGGCCAGCAGCAAAGCTGACCTAGAGAGGAATGTATTGGTATACTGCTAACAGCACCCTCTGAGGAGCTATCCCTGGAGCACTACAGCTGAAAAAAAAAACAAACAAACAAACAAACAAAAAAAAAAACCCACACATCTCACAGAAGATAGACAGTAATCAAAAGGCCAGCAGCAAAGCTGACCTAGAGAGGAATGTATTGGTATACTGCTAACAGCACCCTCTGAGGAGCTATCCCTGGAGCACTACAGCTGTATGTGTGACTGTGAGAATAGATGGCCTCATAAGACAACAGCTGTGTTATACTCTAACATCCATTATTATTATTATTATTATTATTATTAGGGGAGGGGGTTTGAGACAGGGTTTCTCTGTGTAGTTTTGGTGCCTGTCCTGGATCTCGCTGTGTAGACCAGGCTGGCCTCAAAGTCACAGATATCTGCCTGCCTCTGCCTCCTGAGTGCTGGGATTAAAGGCATGCACCACCGCTGCCCAGCACAGCCAGCCATTATTATGATACATATTTGGCAATTTCCATTTTTTTGAAATGACTTGTCCTCCATATGGGGTGCCCATGTGTGAATGCCTTATAGTCAAGGATCCAATTTGGTATACAACTAAATTAACTTTTTTTGCAAATGCAGACGACATCCACAAAATCCTATCCCATACCCATAAAAACACACCAATGCTTCCAGCCACTGGCAGGCAATAGAGACTCAATCACCAATGCATCCCAGTATAAACAAGGACCATACCAATGTTCAGCATATCATGACAAGCCAGTCTTAGCCTACAGCATAGCTTTCCACTGGCCATCCTTCCCTTACCAAGAGAAGCCTAGACATTCAACAGTGATACTAATATCCATCAAATGTAAGACACACCTCACACAAATATGTGGGCAGCAGGAGGCTGAGCCCATAACCAACTGAGTTGCCCCAGATGCCATGATGGTAGATAAACCATAGGCTTGTTTCACTGTACTATCACAGGCTCTGATTACTACCACTTAGAAATGCACAGCCCCATGACTTTACCTTGACGGGAACACAGAGAATACAGGGGGCAAGGGCAGCCCCAGGGTCCTGAGAGAGAATCCAACAGCCTCACTTAGCTCAAGGTTTCATCCATCTAACCCCAGACAGTATTTGCTGTATTCAATTTTGGTTGGAAATTCCAGTGGGATTTTATTGAGCAGAAGAACGCCACTCTAACAATTCACCCTCATAAACTCCATTAGAGTCAACCCACCACAGTATACAGTTTCTACAACAAAACCTTGCTTTCGTGCCCCCCGGGGTCATTCATTTGTAGAGCAGCAGCACAGTGTGTATGAGGTTCACCACACAATGGTGAACAGATACCATGTCCATGTAAATAGCCACATGCAAGGGCTGGGACTTTGCACAGAACCTTTGTGCACTTCAGGGAGCATGGTTTCCAAGGATGAGTGCTGCCATTTGCTAATTAGCTGCATACCAGTTGACACAGCTTACTATATTTTGCCCTAAGATTTTAAAAAAAGATTTATTGTTGATATTGCTATTTTAATTATATGTAGGTGTGTGTGTGTGTGTGTGTGTGTGTGTGTGTGTGTGTGTGTGTATCTACATATAAGTATATATACACAAGTGTAGGTGCTTTTGTAGATGGGAGGCATCATATTGTGGAGCTAAAGTTACAGATAGTTGTGAGCTGCCTGACATGGGTGGGAACTTGGGTTCTCCAGAAGAGCAACAGATGCTCTTAACCACTGAACCATCCAGTCTCAACTCTAAGTTTTACCAATAGCTAGGAATGTGTTTTGAAGGGCCTCAGACTCAAATAAGAACCTTTTATCATGTTCTTCTGGCTCTTCCCTACTGAGTAAGCAAAATAGTTAAGAACAGTCTTTGAAATTCTGCCTTCTGTTGCAGATGGTGGCTTACATCTATAAAACCAGGAGATAGAGTCAGAAGGAATGTCATAAATTAGGGACCAGCCTGGGCTATATAATGAGTTGCAAGCCAGCCTGGTTACAAGGTGAGACCCTATCTCAACCCCCACCCCAACAAAAAAATTCACCACCACCATCACCACTGAACACAGATCCCGGCTTGTGACCTATACAATTAGAAGTCTCCAAAATGTTTTAGCACTGGCTTTAAACTCGGACATCAGAATAACCTACAATGTATATTGTAATGTAACATGGAAGTAGGTTAATACATAAATAAGTCTATAATGGCCCCTGAATATTGGCCCTGATGTTATGTATTTCTTAAAATGCTGAGGCTCTTAGCTTAAAATCAGTTGCTACAAACCAAAATGTTCACACAACCTTTTAAATTAACTACAGCCCAAACAAACATATTTTCTATTTATTTAGTGTATGCTAATCTGCTAGCAACAGTGTAGATGAATTTCTAAACAGTCTTATTAAATAAGAAACACAGATCCAAATACAGGGTTAATAGCCAAAGAGATCAGAGCGATAGCCATGACTAGCCTTAGCTTACCACCAGCAGTAGCTTCCCCAGAGAGAGACCTCTTCCTGCCTAACCTGCACTTTTATTGCTTTCCTGATCTGCCTTCTCATTGGCTCTAAACCCAGCCACATGACTTCCTTGTCACTGCCTGTCTATACAGACCTCCAGGTCTCTATGGTTGGTACTGGGATTAAAGGCTCCTGTTACCACGTTTGGCTGTGTCCTTGACCACACAGAGACTCTGCCTGCCATGTGATTGGATTAAGTGTGTACTACCACCACTTGACTCTGCCTATGGCTCGCTTTGACCTCTGACCCCCAGGCAACTTTATTTATTAACATACAAATAAAATCACATTTCAGCACAAATAAAATATCACCATACAACAGATAAACCTTGGGCTATAACAAGCCAAGCTGCTGCTGCTCTTCCAAACTCTCTGATCTGGGGACTCATGTGCCTGGCTGAACTGTGGTTTCCTATGTGACCATCCCAAACGTCAGGATCTCAGAATATGTTTTCAAAAAGAGTCATTAAGAAAGTAATTAAATTGAAATAAGGTTTTTTGTTTGGTTGGTTTTTGGTTTTTTGGTTTTTTGAGACAGGGTTTCTCTGCATAGTTTTGGTGCCTGTCCTGGATCTTGCGCTGTAGACCAAGCTGGCTTTGAACTCACAGAGATCCACCTGGCTCTGCTTCCCGAGTGCTGGGATTAAAGGCATGCTCCACTGCCGCCTGGCTGAAATAAAGTTTTAAGTGTGGACTCTAATTCAGTATGGCCTGGGTCCCTTTAAGAGGAAATTGAGATACACACACACACACACACACACACACACACACACACACACACACACACACACACACACGTGAAGCTATAAGGACACTGGGAGGAGAGAGGCCTTAGGAGAAACCCACCACACCCACACCTTGACCTTAAGCCTCCGTCCCCCACTACAGTGAAGGGATACAGTTATTAAGCTCCTTGGCCTGTGACTTTGTTATAGTACCCTGAGTTAATGTGTGCTCCAGTCCTGCTGCAGAAAAGCATTCCATAAGAACATGACTCTCCCTGTGTAGCTAGAGTTTTCCTGCCTGGCCCAGAGTCAGGACAAATCTCTCTCACCCGCCAGTCCCAAGCCGCTCAAACCCGATCAAATAAACACAGACACTTATATTGGTTTCCAACTGTATGGCCGTGGCAGGCTTCTTGCTAACTGTTCTTACAGCTTAAATTAATCCATTTCTATTAATCTATACCTTGCCACGTGGCTTGTGGCTTACCGGTACTTTACATCTTCCTTATCCTGATGGCGGCTGGCAGTGTCTCTCTGACTCAGCCTTCCACTTCCCAGCTCTATTCTCCTCCTTGTCCCGCCTATACTTCCTGCCTAGCCAATGGCCAATCAGTGATTTATTTATTGACCAATCAGCAACACATTTGACATACAGACCATCCCACAGTACTTCCCCTTTTCTTTTCTTAAAAAGGAAGGTTTTAACCTTTACATATCTCTAAAGTCAGCTTGGTATATTTGGGAATTTGGGCGTAGCTTCTCTTACTACTTTCTGCTGGAGGGGGGCGCTGTATCTTCTGGGGAAACAAAGAAAATTTTAGGATCATGGAGTAGTCCGTGAGGCTGTATCATCTGAGCCAGTTGTCTTGAAACGGTTCTGGATGTTGGATCATCTGGGCCATGGTGTCATCGGAGACCTTTCAGGGGGTCTTGGCTGGTCAAACCTGATGTATCTTACTCTGGAACAAATCCATAGCCTCTTGCTTTCTGTGGAAACAAAAGAGACTCTTTTCCAAAGCAACATATCCTTACATCCAAATTTTGAAGTCAAAGTATCTTTAAAATATACATACTGGTTTAACTCAGCTTCCTTTATAATCAAATATCTCTCTGTAGTTAAGAATCCCAAAGACAACACAATCCAGACTCTCTGTGTAATAGTCATCTCTACGTGGCTTATTTTTTATATTAATTTTACTGTCTCTTTAAAGACTTTATTTTTTAAAACCATGTATTTGTTTCTATACTGTATATATCACCTTTTTTTGTCTCTTTCAAGCCTACGTATATTTTACACATATTTTAAACTATTACATCTGAATCTGTCTTATTGTGAATCTATTGCTTTAAGCTGTAGCAGCTGTGGCTGCTGGCTCCGCCCACCTCAGCTTTCCCACATGGCGGCAGTATGCTTACCACCAGCTCTGGGAGCTATTGTGGGTCTATGCTTTTATCCAAGCAGCGTGTAGCCCAGAAACCTCTTTTTTTGTTTTGTACTAGCAAAGGCTAAATCCATAATGTAGCTTAATGTGCCATTTGCAGAGGCCTCATTCCCGCCATACGGCAGGTCGAGCGTGCACGCCAGCAACCCGCCAGTAGCTCAAACCGGCAGCTGCCGCTCATTTGAGAGAGACAATTAGGAAGCTGTTTTTAGCTCCGTTTTAGAATCTTTTTTCTCAGGTTTTAGGTGGAAACTCTTGCCCCACGTTGGGCGCCATTTGTAGCTAGAGTTTTCCTACCTGGCCCAGAGTCAGGACAAATCTCTCTCACCCGCCAGTCCCAAGCCGCTCAAACCCGATCAAATAAACACAGACACTTATATTGGTTTCCAACTGTATGGCCGTGGCAGGCTTCTTGCTAACTGTTCTTACAGCTTAAATTAATCCATTTCTATTAATCTATACCTTGCCACGTGGCTTGTGGCTTACCGGTACTTTACATCTTCCTTATCCTGATGGCGGCTGGCAGTGTCTCTCTGACTCAGCCTTCCACTTCCCAGCTCTATTCTCCTCCTTGTCCCGCCTATACTTCCTGCCTAGCCAATGGCCAATCAATGATTTATTTATTGACCAATCAGCAACACATTTGACATACAGACCATCCCACAGTATCCCTGCTGCCACTTTCCTCCAGTTTCTGGCCTAGTTCTCATCTGGGATGTGGACCCCTGCTGTGGGATGTTCTGTATGGCAAATGTGTTGCTGATTGGTCAATAAATAAAACACTGATTGGCCATTGGCTAGGCAGGAAGTGTAGGCGGGACAAGGAGGAGAATAAAGCTGGGAAGTAGAAGGCTAAGTCAGAGAGACACTGTCAGCTGCCATGATGACAAACAGCATGTGAAGATGCCGGTAAGCCACGAGCCATGTGGCAAGGTATAGATTAATGGAAATGGATTAATTTAAGCTATAAGAACAGCTAGCAAGAAGCCTGCCACAGCCATACAGTTTGTAATCAATATAAGTCTCTGTGTTTATTTGGTTGGGTCTGAGTGGCTGTGGGAGTGGCGGGTGTCAGAGATTTGTCCCGACTGTGGGCCAGGCAGGAAAACTTTAGCTACAGACCCCCACTTTGAGGGAATTCTCTCCTTGGCAACCTATCAAAGTGACACTTACATGTTGTATTCTATCACATCTGTTCCTATCTTTTCCTCGATCTACCTCAAAACCCTCACACTCACATTACATTTATGTTTATAGTTACATACACCTATATCATATTCAACCATGTTTTGGATGACTGACACATTGTCATTGCCGGCGATTGAGACATATGGCAGCAGGCATCATAGCTGAAAACTAAAAGTAATGATGGCTGTATGCTGAGGCTCTTCACAAAGCCACAGATTCAAGAACAGACAAGTTGTGAGCATCTAAGTTTGTGACAAGCATGTCATTACACATGAAAGCCTGCAGGGTTATAGGCTGTACTGATAGATTTACATAGATATCACAGGAAGATATTACAACAACCTTCTGAATTAATAAACTACTATTTCAAGGAGCTGGGAAGGAGCTTGACCAGTAAACTGCTTGCCATGCGAGCATGTGGAATTGAGTTTTATCCCCAGCAGACAGCTTTGGTTGTGTGTGGGAGCACACACCTGTAATCCAGAGTTGGGGAGGTGCAGGTGGGGTATCACTGAGGCTTGCTAGCCAGGCAGTCTAGTCGAAAGAGTGAACTCCAGGTTCAGCGAGAGGCCCACAAAAATTAAGATGAATTAATTTTGCTTTACACCTGAAGAGAATTCCATCATGTATATGCACAACATTTTCATTGTCCATTCATCATTTTAAGGACATAAAGGTTGTATTTTCTAGCTATTGTAAACAGTATCAATGAACATGGCTGAGCAGGTATCTGTGGAGTAGGATGTTGAGTCTTCAGGCACCTGGGAAGGAGTGGTAGAGTTGGGTCATATGGTAGATTTATTTTTAGCTTTCTGTTCATTTCCAACGCTAACTTCCCTAGTGGCTGCCCAGTTTGCAGTCCCCAACAGTGAGTGAGGCTCCCCCTTTTCCCACATCCTCGCCAGCGTTGGTTGTCAGCCGTTTTCTTGACATTAGCCCTGCTGACTGGGGTGAAATGAAATGTCAAAGGGATCTTAATTTACATTTTCCTAATTGCTAAGTATACTGAACACCTCTAGATATTTTCAGGTAAATGAATGGAACCAGAACATACAATTCTGAGGTGACCCTGACCCAAAAAGACAATCTCCGTGTGTTCTCAATGTGGATCCTAGCTTCAAACCTTTGGAGTCTATCACCTGGAGTAACAGTGAACATCAGAAAAGCAAAGGGACCTTGGTGGGGCTCTAGCAAGGGGAAGAGTGGGGCATGGCACAATGAAGGGGAGACCACAGGAGGGACTTACCTGGGAGGGGAGAGAGACACAGAGGGAGAGGGAGGAAGGTGGGATAAATAATACCAAGGATGTCTGAAAAGCGGTAAGGAATCATATTGTTTCATGTCTACTTAAAATTACACACACACATGCCAGGGCAGTGGTGGCACACACCTTTAATCCCAGCACTTGGGAGGCAGAGCCAGGAGGAGCTCTGTGAGTTCAAGGCCAGCCTGGTTTACAGAGCGAGATTCAAGACAGGCACCAAAAGTACACTGAGAACCCTGTCTTGAAAAAATAAAAAAATAAAATAAAAATTACACACACATAGGCCTCCTTGTGCTTACCACAGGCTATGTTCTTACACTGTATAGAAAGAGGAGGTAGAAAGAGGAGGTGTGTGAGAGTATATACAAGTATGCGTGTGAGTGTATGTCTGTGTGAGTGTGTGTGTAAGTGTATGAGTGTGTATGTATGAGTATGTATGGGTGGGCGTGTATGTGCACATTAGTGTTTGTAAGTGACTGTGTGTGTGTGTGTGTGTGTGTGTGTGTGTGTGCTTGTAATTTAAATGAAGTTACACCAGTTGGGATGACAATGTTTTCTAAGAGCCACAGACTACAACCAGGCATGAGAAACCTCCTGTGGAGTTACTGGAGTCCAAGAGAATCCCCAAACAATAGAAGCTATTTCCATTGCCGTTGGTTGCCCCCTAGAAATTAAAGGTAAGTCTCTATTGCTGAAGACACCACACATGTTAGACACAGGACTTGGAGGAACCAAGCTGGAACCAACCTGAAAGCCTCTTCTTCCCAAGGACCAGCTCTTACAGTACCAGAAGGAGCTATGTAAGCAGCCAACGGGAGAGAAGCAACAGTATCCTGCTGTCTGTAACACCTGTTACTGAACCAGTGACCAGAACGGCAAGACATCTCCAAAGATGAAACAGTTGTACTTACACCCTGAGGTAATCAACAGCCATCCAATTGGACTGAAGGCCCAGTCAATGGAGGGAATTCATGTCCATTACCCATGCTGGTGAGGCCATAGGCCCGAAAGAGAACCAACTGCTGCCACCTCACTAAGCCAGTATAATTTCTAACTGCATTCCAAATATTTACCCTATACCCACAGGTACGTGTGGCACTTACTCCTCACCAAATAAGTGTGTTTCTGCAGCAGATGGAGACCATTACAGAAAGCTACAAATGGCCAGAATGCCAGACCGACTGAATGGGTTGACCACTGATACATCTACAACCCAATCGCTACACCTAAGCCTCAAGGAACATGCAAAGTGGGGGTGGATGCAGTGATGTGAAGAGCCAGAGAGCCAGGATGGGGTCTCTGTGGCTGGACAATGCTTTCTACATATGACAAGGAAGCTGCACCCAAGAAGTCTAATAAAATGGTTGCTGAAATAAGGCCTTAACAATGACAATACCAATATACATGCCAACATTCATGGCATGGGTGACTTCTCATGGCTCTTCACCCCTAGAAGAGCTACAGGAAACTGATGGTTGCTTTGAGAGGGAGAATCAGTCTTCTCCATGGGCCAGCCCACTGAGAGGTTAGCCAGTCCCAAGAGGTCAGCCCTAAACACATATGAGTAATATTAAATATCTCAGCAGACTGTCATTATAAACTTTATACATACATATGTAAACATAAAATATATGTGCATATGTATAATTAAAGAAAAAGAAGCCATGCCACTGAGTGTGATGGCACAAACCTTAAGTCTCAGCACTCAGGAGAATTCAGAGGCTTCTGGGTCTTTGTGAACTCGAAGCCAGCCTGGTCTGCATAGTGAGTTCCAGGACAGAGCCAGTGTTACATAGAGAGACCCTGCCTCAATATATATTTTTTCTGCCATGTTCCCCGAGGCTTCAGTGAAGAGACAGTGTTGTAGGTTTATCAAGTGGGACAGTGAGAAGGAGTGGGTGGGACCTCGAGGTACTGGAGGAAGGAGAGGGAAGGGGAAATGATGAAAATATAGTACTCATATATGAAATTCTGAAAAATAAAAGGAGGAACAATCAGGAAGACACTCAAGGTGGACCTCTGCCTCTACTCACAGGCACACACTCTCACACACACACACCCAAAAACATGCCCACACGCACACACACACATTTTCATTCCTTCTCTTTCTCTCTCTCTCTCTCTCTCTCTCTCTCTCTCTCTCTCTCTCTCTCTCTCTCTCTCTCACACACACACACACACACACACACACACACACACACACACAGTTACTCCCAGTTCATAGTTGGAAAATCTAAGTTACTATCTATAAATATTTGTTAAATAAACATTAGGCAACTTGCCTCTTATCAAATGGAAATGTTTAGCACAATTTGATTGGGACTCCAGATCTATTTGACAGCAGAAGCTAAACAAGTAAGACATGTAGTTCAGTTTGGGCTTTTGAAAGCTGGATTATGTTTGCTTGGCAAACCACGTAATGAGAAGCTGACACGTTTTCAGAGTCTCTCTAAACAAGAAGGTGGGAGATAGCCATGCTACATGCAAACATATGTCCAAGCCCTGAACATTTACCTTGTATGGATTCTGACTATTGTGATATTTCATTTGTGCTCTAACAAATAAAGCTTGCCTGAGGATCAAAGGAAAAAGCCAGCCACTATATTAAACATAGAGGCCAGGCAGTGGTAGCATGCCTTTAATCCTAGCATTCGGGAGGCACAGATTCATTCAGATCTCGTGAGTTCAAGGCCACACTGAAAACAGAGCCAGGTGTGGTGGCACATGCCTTTAACCCCAGCACTAGTTAACCATAGAGGTCCGGAGGTCTGTACAGACAGGAAGTGATGTAGCTGGGCAGAGAGAGAAAGTAAGATGGCAGGGCACAGAAAGGTATATAAGGTGTGAGTATACAGGAAATAGCTCTCTTGGGCTGGGGTAAGAATTTGTGGCTGTGGCTTGTTCCATTCCTCTGATCTTTCAGCTTTCACCCCAATATCTGGCTCCAGGTTTTTTATTAGTAAGATCATTTAGCAATTCATGTTACAGACTGTTGTGTCTTTTCTCTGGTACTCTACAAAAACATTTCAAAACAGAGCCATGGAGCCTTAGTGCCAGAGAACTTAGAGCTTGGAAGTTATTTGGTCCAGTCTCACATCACAGCCTTGGAAAAACAAACTGGATAAGAACATGCTGAAATAATGAGATTAGCAAGAGAGGTAGGAAGGGACCCGGCTCCGCTACACTGACAGGAGTAACTGTGAAGAGAGCAAGGACCCCAGTAAGGGCTGTGGCCATAGGAGAGGAATGTCTGCAGTGTGACTTACACATGGACTCTTGATCATTGCGACAGCTGCTGTCGTCGCCGTCCTGAATAAAGCAGTTTCCGAGCGGTGTCACACGGGCAACATACGCCACATCTGTATTTGAATTGATTCCTCTTACAGACCCGTAGTTACATCTTTTCCCACTATTGCATTATTTCCATCTTAATTTCGGCATCAACTGATACTTATGCACATTACTGAAGCTATAGACACGTCATTAAAATGATGTCAAATGAGAAGAGAACAAGAACCCGGCAAATGTAACATGTATTTTATGATAAGCATCAGAAAGAACTAAAAACAGCTCAGCTTTATTTTTGTCTCAAGGAAAGCTTGTAAAAAAAAAATAAGGTGCGCATTGTATGTCATCACTCTGAGCTGTAAAGACACGGAATCACCTGGAAAAGTCAACGCGTGTTCTCTTTTGTGGGAGAGATCAGGGGTTCTTTTGAAGACGTCCCATTCACATCCTCAGTTCAAGTCTTATTTTTGGCTTCTTGTTTCTTTTTTACTGCTTTCTTTGGTTATATGGAGACAATGGAGACTCGATGGTTCTGGATTTGAAGCTTTCAGATGAATCCTTCACCTGCAGCGGCAACCGTCACCACAATTGCCTCTGAGGAAAATAACCAGTCGTCTTCTGGAGCTTCACCAGAAACTTCTTCAGCGCCGCTTTCTCTTTGTCAATCTCCCTGAAGCGAACTGTTAGAGCTTTCTGGAGTTTCTGAATGTGAAGCTTGGTTCTCTTTTCCTCTCCGAGGTTGTTCACAAGGGCCTTCCGCAGGTTCGAGGGGTCGCCTCCAGTTTTGATGTTCGTTTTTCTCACTATGCCACCCATTCCACCCAGTTTGTGACTGTGGCCAAGGAGGCTCGAGGAGGCTCGAGGCAGGGCAGGGCAGCTGCCTGTAAATGTCTCTGTAAAGTGATTCTTCTGGGGTTTGGAATAAAGAACCAGAGTGGCATGGAAACAGAGCCTCACGGAATCCTGGAGCTGAGTGACATCAGGGACACCCCTAGCCCCAGACTCTAAGGTTCAGTGCTCAGGAGACGGTTTTGAGCTAAGAGAGTCACCATTCTTACTCTAGGAACATAGATGAGTATATCTGAGTGCCAGACTGGCAGTCAAATGCCTACTGCCACTTGTGTTTGGACTTGATGCCACATGGTAAGTGCCTTAGGCGGTCATAATCAGGACCAGAATGTTTAAGTTCATGGGGAGAAAAATTAGAAGACTGATTCAATAACTGGGTTAGTTTCAAAAGTGATTCATTCTCATATGTGTGTGTATTTATACATACACATTTATATTTAATACATATATATAATATCTATAATCATACTATATATTTATGTTTAATATATTATTTTACATATTATATTATGATATTTATATGTACAATATATATATACTCCAAAACGGAAATATATCTTTATTACAATATATATTTCTGTTACAGAAAGAACTAAAATGAAGACAGTAGTAAAAGTATATGTACGTTGATACACGGGACTGGGATTGGAGAGATGATACGAACCTGTGATTTTTCTGAATCAGTATGAATTCATGGTTGTATCTGTCAGTCAGTACAAAACCATAGTTCTACTGTCAGCAGCCGCAGGGACGGATCACCACTCTAAGACTGTCACCCACGGTCACTCACGGCAGCCCAAGGGGCTTTCTAACCTCTTAGAGACTTCAATTTCGGCAGAGCCAAGTCCTTCACTACCGAGCAGAATCTCAGTGTGACCAACCGAGTGTGACTAATCTCAGTGTGACCAATCTCAGAATCAACCAGTGTGAGCAACTGCAGTTTATTAAAAGACATTTGAAACACAGATTTTTATCAATGAGTAAAAGAAAGTAAGCCACACTAGAGACCATGAATGTGCTTTTCAAAGAAGAAACACATTGAAATGTCTTGACAGTGAACACACATGCTGTTTTGGTGGGCCTCAACTGACATCTGAAAGGGTTGCTAGGAAGTCTCCACACACTTTAAAAATGGCTTAAAAGAACGAGAGGCTATTTTAATACATTGGCTGCCTGGCAGCGGATAGTCATGAGGTTGGCTCTTCGAGGAAACTTGATTTGATCAGGGTGCAGAGGTCAGTTTTGCATACAGTGGCAGAGGAATAGAGTTTCTGGAGAGGATAGAGAACAGGCACTGGAGGACTGGAGAAACAGGAAGCTGTAATAAAGAAAAGATGGGCAAGTCCCCTCTGCAAGTCACCAGGGAGGGTGCTCTGGACGGGAGATAAAACTGGAAGTCATTAGGGTTGTGGAGTGGGGATGAGGGTGGGGATGAAGGTAGGGGTGAGGGTGGGGATGAGGGTGGGGCTGAGGGTGGGCAGGATATGTTCCTTTAATGTAAAGGAGGCTTTCTGGTTGAGATTCCCAGAGGATTACAGTCTGTAAATGGGAACATAGAAAGGGCTTAACTAAATGTTAGTTGTTCTGGGATTCCTGATTCTCAGCTGACAAGGGTCAGCTTCAACCAGGCCCTGAGTGACAGATTCCTTCCCCTTCTGTGTCCCCATAATTTGTCCCTTCGTGTGTGTGTGTGTGTGTGTGTGTGTGTGTGTGTGTGTGTGTGTGTGTGCATGCGTGTGTATGTGTCTGTGTGTACATGCTTATGAAGACACACATGGATGGAAGCCAAAGGAGCACTTCAGTTTTGAGGCAGAGTCCCTCGATCACCTGGACTTTGCCAAGGAGGCTGGGTAGCAAGTCTCAGGGGTCTCTTGTCTCTGCCTTCCAAGTGCTAGAATTACAAGCCTGTACTGCCGCATTCAGCTTTTTTACATGAGTTCTGAGCATCATACTCATGTCGTCATGATTTTAAGGAAAGCCCTTTGCTAACTGATCCACACCTTCCCAGCCTCCCTGTCTTTCTATCCATCTTTAATTTCCCCTCTAAGATTTTGATCTAGAATTTATAAGAAATTTCAAAACTAAATACTAAAAATAATCAAGTAATCCAATCAATATATAAATAAATTAATTGAACAAGCAGTTAAATTAAAAAAGAAAGTTGAATCCAAAGATCCTGCAAGTTACAACAATGACTTATCTGCAAAATATGCTCCTTGATTTAACAGTGGCGTGGATGTTGGGAGAGTAACCAACCACTTTTCTATTAGACTAAAGCCTGATCCATGAGATGGACCTTGACACTGTTAATGAGGCCAAGAACCTGAGACTAGATAGGTCATAGACCTAGGGTGAAACCTACTAATATTAATCTGCTAAATGAACATAGCAATAAAATGGTTCCTAATGCCATAGTACTATACCCACCAAAGAGGCCTCTTCTTGCAGCAGATGGCCATTAACACAGAGACCTATGACTAGACAATGTGCAAAGGGAGAGCTCATGGAACACTCTGTCCCTAATGGGGTGTCTTTATCACTCCCTTCCCCTCAGGCCTCAGGATCTATGTGAAAGAAGGGGGTGGAAAGATTGTAAGAGCCAGAGGTGGTGGATGATTTCAGGGAAACTGTTTCCCACACACAACAGGGCAGGTGCACACATGAATTCCCAGAGACTCTGACGGAATGCAAACATCTACACAGGCTCAAGCTGGCACAGAGGTGGGGAAGTAGTGGTACAAAGTTCCACCCCTAACCAAAATTGGTAGCTGCTGGGAGCAGGGAAAATCAGTTTTCTTTTCCAACGGAGTGACACTGGGTATATTAACCACACTCAAGGACAGACCCCTGGTGTAGTTCATCAGGATTAGTTGACCAACACAAAATGGACTCCACATTTTTTTGTAGGTTTTGTTTTTATTTTTATTTTTATTTTTATTTATTTATTTATTTATTTATTTATTTTGGTTTTTCGAGACAGGGTTTCTCTGTGTAGCTTTGCGCCTTTCCTGGATCTCGCTCTGTAGACCAGGCTGGCCTCGAACTCACAAAGATCTGCCTGCCTCTGCCTCCCGAGTGCTGGGATTAAAGGCGTGTGCCACCACCACCCGGCTTTGTTTTTATTTTTTAAGAGAAAAAAACACAAAGTTGGATGGGTAGGGAAGTGGAGGAGGATCTAGGAAGAGTTGAAGGAGGAGAAAGAATATGATCAAAATATATGAAATTCTCAAAGAATAAATAAAAACAATAATAAATGAATACATATGGCCAAAAGCTTATTAAAACAACAACATCATCTTAGCAATCAAGGAAATGTGGATTAAATATGCTTTAAGATTCCATTTCATTCGAGTCAGACTATCTATTATCAAGAAAACAAGATTCATGATTACAGCAGCTGTGTTACCTGTACAGACTTGAACAAGATGGGCTCATTAACATTTCTTCATGGATGGGAGACGGGCTTATGAGGCTCCACCCCGCCCCCGCCCAGGTACTAGCAATTAATGGTTGCTAGGGGAGTGGAAGTAATTTTCTTCAGTGATGTAGCCACTGGTAACCTGCTCACGTTCCAGGAAATAAACCCATCCATGTTCATGCACGCAACCCTAATTAAACTTAGTGAGCCGCAAAAAAAAGCAAAACAACAATAAAAAGTCACAGAAAGTAGGAGGGGACCTGCTGAGGAAAAGGGATTCAGGGAGAGCGGAAGGAGGGAGGGAGAATAAGGAGGCTGGAAGTGGCTAAATGCATTATACATCCAAATGAAAATATCAAATAAGTAAATAAAGAAGAAAACGAGCAGCAATGAGTGATGGAGAGGATGTGTGTAATGATGTTAGCCCATGCTGGGAGCTGTCTTGCACACACTCAAGCGAGCGCGCACACACGCACACACACACACACATGCACACACCAAAAGGTCTATGCATATCCAATACAGATGATAAAAAATAACATACAAGTGTCCCACATATTACTTAACAAAAGTCTTATAATCTAGAAGGTAGAATGACAGAATTAAAATGCTTTAAAAGTCAACCAAAATCTGTATCTAACCAAACTGTCATCCAGAAGTGATAGGCATTCCAGATAAACAAAAGCCAAAGGCATTCATTACCACTCGACTAGGCTTGTAAGAAATGTTAAAACTGGCCGGGCGGTGGTGGCGCACGCCTTTAATCCCAGCACTCGGGAGGCAGAGCCAGGCGGATCTCTGTGAGTTCGAGGCCAGCCTGGTCTCCAAAGCGAGTTCCAGGAAAGGCGCAAAGCTACACAGAGAAACCCTGTCTCGAAAAAAAAAAAAAAGAAAAAAGAAATGTTAAAACTGGTCTTGGTAGGGCGGCCTAGTCGGTAAGCACTTGTCTTGCATATGTGAGGACCTGCATTCCATCCCTAGCAACCACGTGAGAATTCTGGGCCTAGCGATAAGTACTTGGGACCCCAACACTAGGAAGGTAGAATTAAGAGACAGGGACGGGGGGGGGGGGGGGGGGGGGGGGGGGGGGGGGGGGGGGCTTGCAGGCCAGCCAGTCCACCCTAACGGGTGAGCTCAGGCCAGTGAGAGACTGTACTGCAAAGAAGGGAGAGAGCCTTTCCAAGGGCAACACCCAAAGTCATCTTCTGGTCACCACTTGTGCGCACACACCTGCACACACATGCAAAGAACAAGCACAGCAATGTCCATTTGGAACTAACTCCTCTGTGCCTCTTCCTCTGTTTTGCTTTCTGTCTTTTCAGGATCATTTTTAGTGAAGAAAAGCAGTTCCTCGGGTTTCAGTTAACTAGCTGCAGGAGTGAAATTCTGCTGTGCTAATCCTGACTGTTCCCGCACATATCCTGGCATGTTAAGACCTTCCATTCCCAAATCCCTAGGATTTGTGCCCACTCAACACAAGCCAGTGAGTAATCCACACCACACAGAACTGAAGGATTGACAGTAGGGATGTAGCTGTGTAGGTGGAAACCATGTCCATACCGCAAGTCAGAAAGATGTCCGGAACAGAAAACTCTTGTTGATTGTTTTCTGGAATGTGAGGGGAATAACTAGGGACATTAGGGGAAAGACTGGGAAGCAGAATGAGTCGTTTGCTTTGCTTTTCCCCTGGTTCTTTACCTAAGAGTTATCATTGTCACGGGACATTCTCTGCAATGGCTCCTCACCTTACGGACTAATTATTTTTTTAAAGATTTATTTATTTATTATGTATACAGTGTTCTGTCTGCATGTGTCCCTGCAGGCCAGAAGAGGGCACCAGATTCCATTATAGATGGTTGTGAGCCACCATGTGGGTGCTGGGAATTGAACTCAAGACCTCTGGAAGAGCAGCCAGTCCTCTTAAGCTCTGGGCCATCTCTCCAACTCCCTGAACTAATTTTTAAATAAGAAAGTGGAGACACTGGTCCCAGGTGGTTGACTCGCTTTCAACAAGAAAATAAGACAGCACTGTGAAGAGACAGTCCCTGCTCAGCCTGGGAATTCACAGTCACCTTCTCCCGGTAAGCACTGGTGTCCTGGAAAGGCCCCTTGTGCCCTGGAGCCCTCAGAGATGGAGATCTGACACAGAAAAGTGGTCTCTATTTTTTCATAGCCAGCTTTGAGGCAGGAGGATCATGATTTGGAGGCTAACCTGGCCTACACAGTGAGAGCCCAAGGAAGTTAAAATGGTAACACAGAGGTTAACTCTGCCTATGCAGGCAATGTCACTAGGCAGAGTTAGATGTTGGGGGGGTAGGGACATAGTTAAATGAGTAAGGTACTTCCTGAGCAAACACGAGGACCTAAGTTTGGCCACCAGTACCCAATGTGAAAAGCATGATGCAGCAGCATGTGCAATAATCCCAGCACCCCGGAGGCCTCCAGAAACAGGAGGATCCCACGGAATTGCTGGACAGCAAATCCAGCAAACTGGCAAGTTCCAAGCACAATGAGAGAACCTAGTTCAGAAAAGAGATCAAGAGCAACAGAGGAAGGCATCTAACAGCAACCTCTGGCCTTTATATGCAGGTGCTCATACATGCACACACATGGACACACAAATGAACACACACACACAAAAATCGTTTTTAAATCCATTTAAAATGCTGGTGATATGACCAGTAACTGACAGTTTAATATCACCCTCCTGCTACAGCTGTATTGCAAAAGACAAAAGTGCCCAGAATGTCCTGTGTCCCTGCTTTTACGCCTTTACAAACATGCAAACTACTTCATGAAGTTTGTAAAGTGGACAAAGAGGAGCCAGAAGCTGAGACAGAGCTAAAAGGTGACAGATATAACATTTTAACAGAACAGGACTTTATATTTTATCAGGATAGTTCCTTTCGGTTTCTACTGAGTTGTCAGGCTTGGGTGTCTTAGAAAGACCAAGTTATAACAAAATCAGGACTTTAGTCTGTTAGGTTTATCTAAATGTGCATACAATTCAATCTTGCCACTATTCGTTCACTGACCTTCCTTAAGCATGAACAGTCATGTTTACGGCAAATCCAACAGGATATGGGGTAAAGAGGACAGCCAAGGTTTCAGCCCTGTCCCTCTAAGTCAGCTAGGTCCCAGGGAACAGGAGACGATGGGACACCCCTAATAGGGTTCTAAAGCTCTAGTCACTCGTCTTCCTGATCAGAAAATCAGAAACTTCAGAGGTTGTACATTCTACAAAGAGGAGCACCATTACAGGGCGTCCTTAATACGTCCAGGTGAAGCCATGTGGTCACAACAGCTTGATCCATACGGGCGTATGATGCAATTGCTAGAGCCTAGGGGCTTCTCCAGAGTCCCTAAAAACAACGTTTAAGGCACCTCAGCCAGTCCTTACAAAACGAAGTTAATTCCAGTGTGTGTGTGTGTGTGTGTGTGTGTGTGTGTGTGTGTGTGTGTGTGTGTGTGTGTATGTGTGTGTAGGCCATAAATCAACCTTGGGTGCCATTCTTTAGGAACTACCTTCCTGGCTTTTCAGACAGGGATCTCTCACTGGGGCATGCTGATTAGGCTGGGATGCCTGGCCATCCAGTCCAGCGATCCCCCTGCTGGGATTATAGGCATGCAGCACCACACCTGGCTTTTCAGTGGGTGCCAGGAATGAAACTCGGGTTGTCGCCCTTGTGAAGCAAGCACTTTACTGACTGGACTGTCTCCCTGCTCCTCTCTTCCCAAACTTTAGATTTCACACCTGTGCAAACACTTGGCCTTCCCTGCAGGACTAGAGCACATTACAAGATTCCCCACTTTCCCAGCCTGGAGGCGCCTGGCTCACAAACAGAGCAGTGCCATGATGCAGGACGCATTCAGGGTATTCAGTACTGAGCCTCAGAGGTCACAGAATCTGAACTCTCTAATTTCACATCAACTCAAAAAACAAAACCAAATTGCCCTAACTAGACAAAGCAACTTCTCCCAGCTGTTATAAAAGAGCCTAATCTCTTCAGTGAGTTCAAGGCCAGCCTGGGCTACAGAGTGAGTTCCAGGAAAGGTGCCAAAGCTACACAGAAAAGCCCTGTCTCGAAAAACAAAACAAAAAAAAACAAAAAAAAAAAAGAGCCTACTCTCTCATGGGTGTGGTTTGCCCATGTGTGTCTGTCCGTGGAACAGATTCTTCATTAAAATTTTTATATCAATTTTAGTCTAGTAAATACTTTTACCCTGTGCCTTTGGCTTGTCATTCCTGGCAAGACATACAAGACACTCCAGTCTCCTCAGACATGTGCATAAAATCCACACAAGCTATGAATTCACACACATCTAGAGTTCAACATATGCATCACATAGCCCAGATACACACATACAACTCCCCAGAAACACTGAATATTCACATAAACTACAAAAGAGCAGTCACACATATAAACCACGCCCCACCACAATCACATAGGATGGCTTTTAAGCTCCCTCATACAGTTCCTCAATCCAGTTCATACATAGCAATCCTAACGTTTTACACGAAAGACACACTACCCTGAACACACACCGCTGCCACAGCCCCAAATGTAAAAATGTCTTCCTTCTACCTTCAGGGTGCACGTGAAGAAATGGAATTAAGGTGAGCAGGAGCAGCAGGAGTGGATCGGCCACTTAGATTTCATCCCAAAGGAAGTGAGTGCTTTAAGAATTTTTGAGGAGGACACTACAAGAAGACACTCTCATCCACCAGCCATTTTAGCACTCGGTGTCAGTGACAGACAGCATCTGGATATGAAGGGCAGAGGACAGAGCACAAGAGCAGTAACAGGTAAGGTGACAAGCGACCTGTGTCAAGACAGCCCTAATGAGACACTTCAGGTGACACACAGCATCAGGTGAGGGTGTTTGGGGGCCTAGTCTTTTCATGTGTGTAGGGAGGATTGTGGGGGCATGTGTGTGTGTGTGTGTGTGTGTGTGTGTGTGTGTGTGTGTGTGTATGCACATGCGCGTGTGGAGGCCAATGGCTGGTGTCACATGTCTTCCTGCATTGCTCTTAGTTCTAAGGCAGGGTCTTACTGACCCTGGAGTTGACTGAGCTGGCTGGGCCAGCTAGCCATAAGCTCCAGAGAGCTTCCTGTCTCCACAGGGTCCTCAGTGCTGCAATTACAGGTGCATGCTGCCATGCACAACATTTTATATGAGTAGTTAGCATCCAGCTCAGGTCCCCATGTGTCCCAGTCACTATTCTTTTGCTGTGTGAGGCACCATGGCCAAGGCAACTCTTATAAAATAAAACATTTAATTGGGCTTGCTTACAGTTTCGGAGGTTTAGTCCATTATCATCATGGAAGGGAGGATGGCGGGAGCATGGTGGCACACAGGTAGAAGCTGGAGCAGTAGTTGAGAGCTACATCCTGATAGATAGGCAGAGACAGAGAGACTCTGGGCTTGGGACTTTTGAAACCTCAAAACCCACTCCCAGTGACACACTTCCTCCAACAATGCCACACCTCCTAATCCTTTCCAATAGTGCCATTCCCTGATGACTATGCATTCAAACAGTGAGCCTCTGGGGGCCATCCTTTTTCAAACCACCACATTGTGTTTGCACATCAAACACTTTGCTGACTGAGACATCCTCCCATATTATGACTTCTTCCCAGATAAATTATGCTCCTCATTTTACCTTTAAAATCATTCATGCAAAACTGTTCCAGAGACTTAACTATAAGGAATTCAATATAAGATCACAGTCTTTGATTTCTTCATTTAATGATATTTAATCCGTCTCAAACAATGAATTTTAGCCTCTTGGGTTATTCATATTCTGCAAAGACCAGCCTCTTCTGGGTATTATACAGACAAAGGAGGTTAAAAGAAAGAAAAAGAAAAGGAAATTCTCTTTATTTTAACCACGAGGTCATGACCACTTGGAGCACGGCTCCCTGGTGACCTAAGATATATCACACAAATAACTAAAGTCTATCTTGTAGCTAGAGTTTTCCTGCCTGGCCCACAGTCAGGACAAATCTCTCTCACCTGCCAGTCCCACAGACGCTCAGACCCGACCAAGTAAACACAGAGACTTATATTGGTTACAAACTGTATGGCCGTGGCAGGCTTCTTGCTAACTGTTCTTACAGCTTAAATTAATCCATTTCCATTAATCTATACCTTGCCACATGGCTCGTGGCTTACTGGCATCTTCACATGCTGTTTGTCATCATGGCAGCTGGCAGTGTCTCTCTGACTCAGCCTTCCACTTCCCAGCTTTATTCTCCTCCTTGTCCCACCTACACTTCCTGCCTAGCCAATGGCCAATCAGTGTTTTATTTATTGACTAATTAGCAACACATTTGCCATACAGAACATCCCACAGCACTTCTCCTTTTTTTTTTTTTTCAAAAAGGAAGGCTTTAACCTTAACAAAGTAAAATTACATATAATTTGGGAATTTGGGCGTAGCTTCTCTTACTACTTCCTGCTGGAGGGGGGCGCTGTATCTTATGGGGACACAAAGAAAATTTTAGGATTATGGAATAGTCCGTGAGGCTGTATCGTCTGAGCCAGTTACCTTGAAACCATTCTGGATGTTGGATCATCTGGGCCATGGTGTCATCGGAGACCTTTCAGGGGGTCTTGGCTGGTCAAACCTGATGTATCTTAATCTGGAACAAATCCATAGCCTCTGGATTTCTGTGGGAACAAAAGAGACTCTTTTCCAAAGCAACATATCCTTATATCCAAATTTTGAAGTCAAGGTACCTTTAAAATATACATTTTGGTTTAACTCAGCTTCCTTTACAATCAAATATCTCTCTGCAGTTAAGAATCCCAAAGACAACACAATCCAGATTCTCTGTGTAATATTCATCTTTACGTGGCTTACTCTTTTATATTAATTTTACTGTCTCTTTAAAGACTTTATTTTTTAAAACTATGTATTTGTTTCTATAACTGTATATATCACCTTTTTTGTCTCTTTCAAGCCTGCGTATATTTTACACACTTTGTAAACTATTACATCTGAATCTGTCTTATTGTGAATCTATTGCTTTAAGCTGCAGCAGCTGTGGCTGCTGGCTCCGCCCACCTCAGCTTCCCAACATGGCTACGTTTACCACCAGCTCTGGGAGCTATCGTGGGTCTATGCTTTTATCCAAGCAGCGTGTAGTCCAGAAACCTCTTTTTTTGTTTTGTACCTGCAAAGGCTAAATCCACCACGCAGCTTAATGTGCCACTTGCAGAGGACTCATTCCGGCCATACTGCAGGTCGAGCACCTCGCTAGGAACCCACAAGTAGCTCAAACCGGCAGCTGCCGCTCATTTGAGAGAGACAATTAGGAAGCTGTTTTTAGCTCCGTTTTAGAATCTTTTTTCTCAGTTTTTAGGTGGAAACTCTTGCCACCACGTTGGACGCCATTTGTAGCTAGAGTTTTCCTGCCTGGCCCACAGTCGGGACAAATCTCTCTCACCTGCCAGTCCCACAGCTGCTTAGACCCGACCAAGTAAACACAGAGACTTATATTGGTTACAAACTGTATGGCCATGGCAGGCTTCTTGCTAACTGTTCTTACAGCTTAAATTAATCCATTTCCATTAATCTATACCTTGCCACATGGCTCGTGGCTTACTGACATCTTCACATGCTGTTTGTCATCATGGCGGCTGGCAGTTTCTCTCTGACTCAGCCTTCCACTTCCCAGCTTTATTCTCCTCCTTGTCCCGCCTACACTTCCTGCCTAGCCAATGGCCAATCAGTGTTTTATTTATTGACTAATTATCAACACATTTGCCATACAGAACATCCCACAGCACTATCTCATATGACTAATGGCACCTTACAGGGATAGACAGTCAACTATCCAATATAAACAACTCACACTGTAGAATCTGCTGCTTAATAAGAAAGTGAGATGGCACCCTATCTATCCAGCTGTGGACTCAAACAAACAGCCCAAAAGGTAACACCAAGTGACTTCCTTCTCAGTCAGAACTAGACAAGACTCCCACTCCTTTCTCAGCTGCATGATCCCCTCTTTGAGGCTTACCTACAGCTTTCTTGTACTATATTTCAATAAATCCTGTCTGTATGTCTGTCCATCCCTTGGTGATTTCACTTACTGCCCACATCACTGGCTTTTCATACACATTTTACATCTTACAGGAGTCAATAAATGAAGAGCATGTGTACTATGTCTATATAGCATGCACACATAATTTTTAAGATGTTTATCAGCAACTAAGACATATGGCCTAGGCACAAGAATGGCTACAAACAGAAATTTGGGAGAAACTCCAGAGAACAGAGTAAACTGTCTTGAGTAAAACTGTTTCCATTGCTTTAGATTTCTCCCAAAGAGGGTTCTAAAGTCTTGGCATGAAGTGTGTACTCATTTTGGGGTATACCAACTCTCTACTGCAGCAATGCTGTGGACAAACATGCAATAGGCATTTACTTCCATCAGTGACTACAGGGGCCTCTCTGAAAAGTGCTTCGGCCCAGCTCTGAGCTTACTAACATTGACGGGGACACCACTGTCCTGTACTACAGCCTTCAGCAGCCAGCCTCAAAGACAGAGGTAAAGGAGGAAGGCCTTAGGCAAAGTAGGTCATAGGGCGACAGCCATAGTGGACGGAGCCTACACTGAATCACACAGGCTAGGCAGGGATGTGGCAAGTGAGGAACTGAAGTCACTTCTGTCACACCTCCAATGGGGTGTAGACTCTGGGGAGCAGGTGACTGCATTTGTGGAACAGTCAGAAACTCATACCCCTGTAAACATTCTTCATCTCTGCTCCCCATATGGAGACACCATGATGGGCGCTCTGCAGGATTTGAAAGTGAACTGGTCTGCTCCCATCCCTGTGGTCTCAATCCTGAGGAGGACACGGGTTTCAAGCCTTTGTTGCCGTAAGACGATGAGGCTGGGAACTGAGGAGCAGAAGCAAGGAGGCATGAGATGAGGCCAGCTGACTGGGTGCGGATGGGAAAGAGGACCAAATCAGGAAAATGGACAGCATGTTCTGAGTGGATGAGCAGTTAGCTACAGAATTTATAACAAGTACATATGGGATGCCATTCACTGCTCCAGGCACTTTACACGCACTGACTTTAATCTTCACAAGCCCGGACAGTTGATATCACTAGTACTCTGTTTTGCAGAAAACGAAGCTGGGCTGAGAGGTTAAAATGCTTACTCAAGGACACAGGTCTCTGGGATGTGGACAAGCCCCTCAGTCTGTCTTCTGTCCCAGGATGCACTTTAAGGCATTTGCCAGCCAATGCTGAAAACAAACACTTTAGATATATGTGCTCTGGGGACGAAGTTACTGTGGGACACTGAAGGATACCCCAAAGACAGGAGGACCCCACATAGGACATTTACTATGTAACTGCCTACACAGGCAACTATCTTCTTGCTGAGAAGATGCTCCACTGTCCACTTCCTGTTTCTGAGCTGAGCCAGGGATTGTCTGGGTTCCCTTTACCTAAACCTATATCTACAGCTGAGTGGCTTCTGGGATGTTCTCGAATTAGAGCATCCTTGCATTCCTCAGTTCTAGTCTTGGGGTACCATGGAGGTATTTGTATCTGAAAAGATGGTTGAATGAAGTCTTGGTTTGTGGGAAGGATGTGGACCACCAGACCCTAAACTGAGATCTCTCAGTGTCCTCTGTCACCTGAGAGTGGGATCACTTCTTGTCTTTTAAACTAAGATCAAATGAATTCACAAGAGGAGATTTTGGAGGGAGAGAAGGGGAGGAACTTCCTGTGTGATGGTTGGAAACTGTCAGTCAGCCTTCTATCTCTGGCCTAAGATAAACAACCTAATAGCAGAAAACATTGCTTTTGGCTCACAGTTTTGAAGGTCAGGGTCCATGGCCACTTGTCCCTGTGGCATCTGTGACAGTGGCGTGGCAGGGTATCCTGAGGAAGAGTGTATAGCAGAGGCAGCCAGGAAAGAGAGAAAAGGATGGGTCCCAATATGCCCTTCAAGGCCATGCCTCTAATGACCTAATTTCCTTCCACTGGGCTCCACCTAAAAAGCTCCCACCACCTCCCAATAGAGCCACTAGCCAGGGACCAAGTCTGTTAACAATCATGAGCCCTGAGAGATACTTAAGATCCAATACACAAGACCCCACCAAAAGCCCCGAAGGCTCACATTCATTCCAAAATACAAAATGTGTTTGATCTATCTCCAGAGTCTCTCAAATTCTCAATGGTTCCTGCATTGCTTAAGTCCAAGTCCAAAGTCTCCTTTGAGATTCAAGGCAAACTCCTAACTAAGACACCAACCAATTGAGACTGTGAGAATATTCCCACAAAAGATGCTACATAGATGTCCTTGTGATAACACTGACTAGTCTTTCATCTTGTGACAGCAAGTTTTACTTAAATGAAATAATTTTTCTTCCCACCATGCCCTCTCTCAAACTTTTAGATGGCTGCAGAATCTAAGCTTCCCCCGTTGCACTATCTGTGAGCCCCTTAAAAAAGAAAGGTATGCATGCTAAAAGATGCAAAGGCATTTGGTAAAAGCTCTGATTTCAAAGGGGAAGAATGAGATTAAAAAAAAAAAAAGAAGGAATCGGATCAGAACAAGATAAAAATGCAGTGGGGCAAACATTAGAGTCTGTACCTTCATATCAAGCACCTGGGACATCATATAGATAACCAAGGCCGTGAACAGCACTTCTGTGATAAACGTGTCCACTTCAACCCATACACCTGTGCTTGGGGCTGGCTCTGCTTACTGATTCTTTCAACAGGCATTCTAAGCCCCTGGGGTCCCCTGTATTCCTGGGGGTTTTATTGCAGCTTCACTTTCTCATGGGAATTGCTCCCCTGGATTCTGACACTGCTTGGCCTTACAGGATTTCTTCTATAATTCATATAGAACCAGGACCATAAGCTCTGATACCAGTGTGAGCTGGAGCCAGAAAAACATGGTCCATAACTAAAGAAGCCTCCGAATGCCTCAGGAGCTGGACAGATTCTGGGGACAATTCCTGGGGTGGCTCTGGGAAAGCAGAGTTCACTAGGGTGGGAGAGGTATGGGCTCTCTTCTCAAACACGAGCTTCTGAGCCTCAAATGGGAGGCTGTTGCTGATCTCTAAGAGTCCCTCAAGGTATTTTCTACCCAGGGCAAAGCAAAGGACATTTTTCATTGCACCAATCTCTTTAGCAAGCATAACTCCCTTGATTGCAACTTTAAATACGACACTTTCTGGTTCTCACACCACCTTGACAGCACACTCAGGATGACCTAATTTCTTTGACTATGCCTACTTCCAGAAGAAATCCTTCCTAGTAGTCCTCTGGGTATGAAGAAAACCTTGACCATGGGCTGAAGAGATGGCTCCATGAGTATAGCTCTTGCTATGCAAGCCTGATGAACTTAGTCTGGGCCCAAGGACACCACATAACCCTGTATGCAGTAGGGTACATGCCTGTAATCCCAGCTCTCCTATGTGGAGGTGGGAGGCAGAGATGGGGAAATGTGAAGAAGCTTGTGATCCAGTCAGCAGAAAAATATCAGAAAGATTTTATAACGCATGTGTGCGTGCGCACACACACGCACACACACACACACCTGTGTGCCACCAAACACATACATATATCATACATTGATGAATTTAAAAAAAAAATCCCACAACACAAGAGTTTGGGAGACACTTAGCATAAGAGTCATAGCTCATGATCTGACCCCTTTACTTCCTCCATCAAGGGCTAAGACTGCTTCAGGCTATGTCTCTAATTCCTAGTCAGAAGGACACTCAACATTGCCTATACAATAGACATCCAGGAGGCACACCGTCTAGAAAATTACCATGTAAACAATAATTTTCTTATGTTTCACCCCCAAATAGACCAATGTAAAAATTTCACGGTCCCAAAAGAAATATTCCACAATTCCTGAATGCACATACAATCTACACAGCTTCTCCACTTCCATTGACAAACTGCCCGTATCCACCAGAAAACACCTTCATAAACCCCAAGAACTCAAATACATACAACAACTACAAACAACATATACTTCTCTAAAACAAAAGACCAAATGCAAACATTGGGTCACACATTCAAGCAAAGTCTTCAAGAACTCAGTCCTAAAAAAGCACAAAGAGGATCTCTGAGCCATCAATATACTCAGACACTGTACATATACACATTCCCCAAACACATGGATTGAATGCAATATATTAATATATTAATCTCACTTATGTGGAAACTTATGCCATGCACCAAAAGCAGACATAAACACACACACACACACACACACACACACACACACACACACACACACACACACACACAATTTGTATTTTGACTAATTTCTGTACAATAACTTATATACATACAACTCTCACACACATAGACCACACAGACAAAAACATTTTCAGTACCTGAATGAATATTACTATAACATACTATTCAATATTCTATATCTATAAAACACAAACTTTTGAGCTCATCCTCCAAACATTCCCATGAGCACTAGAAACACAGCATCATTAACAAACCTAATGCACATTTATACACTGTGGTTTGAATGAGAATATTCCAGCTCAGATGTTTGAACACTTAGCCCCCAGTTGGTGGCGCTATTTTGGGAGGCTTGGGAGGTACAGCTCTGATGCAGGAAGCATGTCACTGGAGGTGGACTTTAAGAGTTTAGATACTCTATGCCATTCCCAGTTCAGTCTCTTATGAATTGTGCTTATGGTTCAAGATTTGACTGCTCAGCTTCTTGGTCCTGCTGCCATACCTGCATGCTTCCCCTCCATGATGAACTCTTACCCTCTGGAACTGAAAGCCCAAATAAACCCTTTCTTGTATAAATTGCCTTGATCATGATGTTTTATAACAGCAATGTAAAAGTAATAATATATTGAACAAATGACCTCTTTTTCAATGAACAAATATACATATTTTATGTACTCAGAGATAGATATATACCACCAGTGTAAATGCCCAAGACATAGAGAAGTATTACCTATAACATTTAAATTACAAATACAAACCACTCATTGATCCAGAATTATCTCTAGCTGCTAGAAAACACTTCCTACATCATCAATACTAACACGTGACTATATTATAAACCTCAATGCAGCAAATAGTTGCTACACTTGCCTGTGCAAATGCATAATCTCATCTATCCATCAAATACACACATCCTTGCTTATTTGCTATATGTATACTCACTACTCCCTATTTACCATATATAGAGCAATAGAGAACATTCATTCAAACTGCCATGACACTTTAATAAACATTCTGTCACCTAAATATTCTCCACACAAAATTCTGGTCATATATAGAAAATATAAACATTCACAAGCCATACAAGAAAATACAAATTCCATACCCATGTATTTCTCCACCAACATCAAACATTTATATAACACTTCAAATGTGCAAATATATCTGCCGCCATATGTACAATCTCACCACTTGCATAAATGAGATGACACACTTTGAATATCCACAATGAAATAACTCCTTCATCTTTCAAATGTAGAATCATATGAACTTGACACTACAGGAGTACATATCCACTCTACAAGCCACCCCCCCAAAAAAAACTTGTCACACACCTGTCTTCACATGCTATAAACACAGTAGACAAATCCTGTAACTATCCACGGCATTCCAAACATACAAATAATCCTGCATTTTCTCAACAATATTCTCCCTTTTGTATTGCCACAGAAATATGCATGATTTCTTTAACATTGTCCACATGCACTTATTTCTTGCCCAAGGCAAATATATTTCTTCCAAACTCCATGACAAACAAAAAGATCCCAATTTTCAAGGGAAAAAAGAGATAAAATATTTCCAAACCCATATTACAATACCTAACCCCAAGTCCAAGGTTACACATTGTCTAAATACAATAAGCTCTACACACTATCAAAATCCCTTAATTCCAAATATCTAAACAAACACCATCACCTACATGAGAATACACACATCAGATTCTCACCACTCATAATCCAAAACTACAAATTCATACATAGTGCCCAATTTATGTCCTAAAAATTATACAGCAAATTATACATACTGAGTTACTCCCCATAAGGTCAGCAAGCACAGCACCACATTATACATGAGAATACTCACCCCACAATTCTCATTTCCGAAATTAAAACACTTTTCACCTTCTTGGTCTCAAAATCCTACACACACACACATACACACATACACACACACACACACACACACACACACACACACGTGATTACATAATAGTCACACACAATTTAATAATAAAATAGTCTTTGTTGTAAATTCCTTTTACTCATCTGATTTTCACATAATGCTTTTCTTGATTATTGCCACCCTTAAGGTCCAAAAGGAGATGCAAGGCTGAATTTAAAAGGCCAGTTATTCAATTGTGAAAAGTCACTAACATCAATGACAATTGATGGAGCTACAACATGAAGGCTGTATTTCTTGCTGATATTTATGCTTGCATGTCAAAAGTTCACCCATTTTTCAACAACATGAGAAATTTGTTTGCTCAACTAAACAAGGCTTTCCAACACTTAGAAAGCTTCCTGAGAGTATAGGGGACACGGGAGGCACGCTTTCAAAGTTCACACCTCCTTTATTAACTCCGCCCATCCACCCCAGCACACACATCAAAAGCCAGACAGCCTACAGAATGATGGAAAGAAGCCCTGGTCTGGGCACTTGCCAATGTAAAAACTTGCCAGTGTAAAAACTCCCAGGCTTCAGGCTGGCCTAGGGAGGGCACTCAGTCTTTCAAGGCCACAGTGCCTACAAGATACAAGAAACTAAAGCCAAGGATAGTGACAGTGGTGACTGCATGCTCAGGAAGTTAGACTTGAGTTTCAGTTACCTTTTTCTCTGTAACGGACTCTGGACACCGCCATATTCACCGAACGTTAGGAGGCAGGCTCGCTCCAGCATCCTGCATGCTCGCGCTGGCGTGCTCGTGCCCTCTTCCACGCTTCTGTTTGAGCGGGTGCACAACGGACAGACGGATGCAGGGAGCCCACGGAGGCAAGCAGCTCGCGCTGGAACTCCAATAGCATGCACAAACAGGAGCGCTCAGGTGAAGCATGGAGCTTTGCGGGAGAGGAAAGAATGCGTGTGGAGCATCGCCCCACGCCCCTGCGCCCCGCCTCCTCACAGAACCTGGGCGCTCATCCCTCCTTAAAACCACGGATTACAGACCTTCCACTCATGCACTTAGCATCCTCACCGAAAACTGTTGAAGAAGTCTGGCTCCTTCTGCACCCAACGATTTGGATGGCATTTGTCTCCTTTGCACCTTTCAAAGAACAGTATGTTCTCTCCCATACTTGCTGAAACTCCATTAAGGAACACTTTTAGCCAAAATTAAAAAAAAAAAAAAAAAAATCAGACCCAGGAAACACTCTGAGACATGACTTACCTGCCTCTAGGATCCTTCCTATGACATCCAGTGTGTTAAAATCTACTTCACAGGGGGAGCTTCTGCCAGTAAGTGTCAGTTCGCAAACGTTTCCTGTGAAATTGGTGTCATTCTACCTTTAATTGAGACTTGATAGTCTGGGTCCCTCTAAACCTCCCTTCCTGTCCCAAACCTCTGCCACAGCAGGAACACTACTGACTCCTGCCAGGGAAGTGGGGCTTGTACCCAGCAGCTTCTGCGGCAGCTCTCTGGAGTCTCAGTCCACACCCCCCCTCAAGCAGTTCCTAGCAACTCTTCTTGTCACAAGGCAAAATGAGACTACTGTCTCACAACCTTATGACACTGATAAAATGAGACACACATATCAAATTAGGAATCAGACAAGCTTTCTTTAAGGGGCTACAACTATCCCCTCACACAGAAAGGCACCTGCTCCTTCAGTTATGATGCTGTATCATCATCAGAAAATATCACAAGTCAAATACATATTTAATTTACCAAACATCCAAGCATTGTACCTAGCATGATCCACCTTATTCATGCTCAGAATAGACACTATCCTATAATGGAGCAAAATCATCTACTGCAAATTCTTTTTATAATGGACTATCAAATATTTCATGCTACTAAAAACTTGCATCTGGTGTCTTTGCAAGTGGCGTCAAAAACTCTTCAATATGCAAAATGCAAACAACTCACCACAGTGTAGAACATTTGGATCTTTTACCCAACATGCATTGTGATGCTCTCTCCAGTCTGTGCAACGATCAGACTACAGATTCAAATATTGTTTGTTGTGAATGCCTTTTGCTTTAGCATCCGAACATTAACAATTTCTAAGGCAGTTAAGTCAGAGATAGCCTTTTCCTGCAACCAGAGAACATGATTCTAACAACACCAGCATATAAAAAAACAAGATGGAAGTCTACAGCTAGTGAATCCAGGATCATATTGGAGCATAAAATGGGCACATGCACACACAGAAATCAGTACTGGGCGATGGTAAATGGAATCCTGGCTTTTTCAAAATGTACACAGGTAATGGGTTTCTATGCCTAGAAAATCAGGGCCCTAAGAATGTTAAGCCTCTTTGTCTTGGAGTAAAAGAATGTTTTCTCTTTTCTTGTCCCTCTCATTTAACCTTGTTTCCATTGAGAAGCTCAGGAGGGCCAATTTGTCAAATAAGCCCACACATTATTTTTTGTGGTAGAGAACAGATTTTTAATCATCAAATGTCTGTTTGAAATAAAAGGACTCAGTACTACTGATCCAGAGAAGTGATTTCAGTTTTGAGTCCTGTGGACTACATATCCTGAGTGAAGCCTTGATGGGCTGGCACCTCTAGCAAAAAGGGTTGGTGAATGGACTATCATGCTACAGGATGCAGACATCCCAGCACTGCGTGTCCCAGTTGGACACACAAGAACTGCTTCGTAAAGAATGGCATGCACATGGCAAGAAGATCCATGGATCTCCTGAGATCATATTTTCAAATACATCCGACTCTGTTACTTAGACCGTCTATATTTGTCTGCATATATGTTCTAATTTGTTGAATAAGTGTAAACAATGTAAAAATGTTCAAGAGCCTGCCCTCTGTAGGAGGGATGCAGAATGCAGGACAAAGGGAATAAAACAAGGTCTACTGAAGAAATAAGGAAGAGGCACCAGCAACCCCAGTGTGCTGTGTCTATAAGAAGCCATCTAAAATTTTCCTAGAGGCAAACACCAAGCATGTGCAAGAACCTCCGACAAGGATGCATCCTTTGAGGTTCTTACGCACCTGCCACAGCCCTTACGGAATGTTCCCCAGCCCTGCTTTACTCCTGCCCCTCCCCCGCTTCAGAATGTTAAATGCCACATTCTGGAGCTGTTTACTTTCAAACTTTTCTCAGCTGTGGCTGGCTCTCTTGAGCATCTGTCACATATTGGCGACTCTCGGTGTGATTTATCTGAGTTTTCTCACCATGGATCCTAGCAGACAGGCATGGTTACTGTCCAAGCCTGTAGGGATAGCTTCAGAAGGTAAGCCTGGAGTATCAGGGTATGGGACCTGACTCCCTGCCACGGGCAATTTAAATCTGATGCTATCAATAACTGACTGGACCAAGGGAAGGGATAGGAGACAGCTCTGGACTTCGGCAAGGACATCTCACCTCGGAGACGGACAAAGCTTACGGCAGGGTGAACAGAGTCCATGGTGGACCTGAGTTGCCACAAGGAAACACACTGGATCAGGAGATACAATGAGAGGCCCCAGACTGGCTCCTCCTGTGTGGCAGGCAGGTCTCCTGAGCATAGGTCATAGGTGTGGTGGGATGGTTCATTGTGGTGGCCCAGGAAAGGCTCATGGGCAACAGCTGAGCTCTGGGTCATTTCTCTAGGCTGCTGGAACTTGTGCTATGAAATTATGGATCCCAGGAATTTAACTGGACCACCTTAGATCTTGGGAAGACAGTGCAGACTAGGCAGGAAACAGCTCAGCGGGGTCTTCTCTGCGAGGATGGAGGTTATTTCATCAACTGGCAGCCCAGAGTCCCTCACGCCTTACGACTGAGGGAAGGCTTCTCCTTCCCCAGGTAGTTGATGTTTTTGATTCTTCTGAAGCAGAGCAGTTAGGAAATATCAACTAACAAAGGAATGGGTGCCTGTTCTTAATTTTTAGACCTACTTTTTAAAATATGAGTTTAGAGGTATTGTCTTGGGACTATCTGTGCCTTACTTCCCTTAGCCCATCATGTAGCTGTAATGGGAAGCCTCTCTTCCCTGACGTGGAGTGCTGTTGGTTTGGGTGGGTTCTGAGGTGGCTGGGTCCTTTTCCAGGGGCTTTAGAGAGAAGCGTGTGTCTTGGAACAGGTTCTGTGTTACTGTTAAGCAGAGCTAGAATGGTTGTTCTGGGTTTTTGGACTTGGCTCTCTTTGAGGGGGCCCTCATGAGTTCCTGCTTGAACAGCAATGAGCTCCAGGGAATTATGTCTCACTTGGCACCTAATCATTCCCTTATATTGGTGGGAGCTCGCAAGAAAAGGACCACATGTGGTTTTCATTTCATGGCTAATTGTGACAATGCCAGTAGCTGTGGTAATCCCCAGAAACCTCTAGACAGTCCCTCCACTCACCATTCCCTGGCCCTTCACAGCCTTCCACAGCCACTACCAGGCTTGCAAGGACAGGGTGTCAGGGAACTGCATGGCTGTCTTACACACATTAGTGCTGTGGGAACAGCTCCCAACCATGGTGGGGACCAGTGACCATGGCACTAGGGCAGTGTGGGGATGCCAGAATCTATCCCATTGCTGTTTCCTGTGGGAGGCATTCGGAGAGGGAGCAGGAGCATGCTACAGGGTCACCTCCAGGATTCCGGGGTGCTGACTTGGAGGATTGCATAGAGGTGTTTTGGTTTGTTGTGCTGGACTAGAAAGGGAGGGAGGTTTGAGTGTGGGAGGAACACTCAGAAGGGGATGAGGTCAATATCTGAAATCTGCCATCTTCACAGAGGCCCTTCTAGAAACTGGCCCTCATTGATGGTGCCTTGCCTCCTATGAGCATAATCACTGGGATGGTGGTCCAGACCAAGTCGAAGTGATCCATCTCTGGAAAGAGAGCTAGAACACTGATGAGTTTTCTGGTAGGGATTCCAGAAAGAGCTTCTCAGGGGTGGGAAAGCTGAGGGCTCCTCTGCACAGACAGGGATCAGGGAATCCTGGTGGATGGAGAGGAAGATCCCTGCCGGAACAGTGCTCAGCCAGATGAACCCAGCACGGAATTCCCTCAGGGAAATCTGCAAACAGTACAGTCTCCTCTTCCCCATGGCCCCCTCCCAATTTCCACCACCAGGACCACAGAGTCACCTTCCTGTGCCCTTTCCCTCTTCCATCCACTCTCTCCTTTATCTTCACAGCTTCTTCATTGGGACAGAACATGGCTGTGAACCCCGGTGCATCCATACCTACATTTGCTGCCCTGCCTGTTCTCCCACCTGCCCCCCAACCAGCACCCCAGTTATTCTGGGAGCCTCCAGCACCCCTCATGACTTCAGGCATCTCTCCCAGGAATCCTCTAGTGCTGTCTGCCTTGCCTGGGATGTCTTTGGTGGCAGAAAATGGAAGCACTGCCCTGGGGACAGCTGTACCTCTGAACATTGTACAGGTTGGGACACCAGGCAGGCCTGTCCAGCCTGTGCACAATGCCAACATTGTCCTCACTCAGGTGCCCCTCAACTGTAATGTCCCCGGGACCCAGGGTGGTGGTATGGGGCACCCTGCTTCACTCATCATGACAACACCTGCCGCAAACACCTTCATAAATGCTCGGATTGCTTCAGCCGTCCAGCCTCAAGAAGGAACGTGGGTCCTGGGCCCTCATCCCCCGACCACACAGCCAGTCATCCCGCTGATTCCTGTCAGGTCCCCAGTGAACTCAGCACCACCCACAAAAGGAGCATATGGGGAGAGTGGTCCAGCCAGTGTCCAAAGCAACTCCCCAGAAAACTACTTGTCCAAACCAGACAGCGTCTACGGGAACTTCCGGCGCTGGCAGCACATCACGACTCTGGTCCAGCGGCACCTGTCCCAGACTCCTGACGTGCCAGCTTTCTCCTGCTTCCTCATGTGAGTGTCACCCGTGCCTGGAAGGTCCGTCTGGGGCTTCAACATGATGAGTGTGAGGTAGACAAGGAAGGAGCTGAAGGTGATGGGGCCACTCCAGAGGGTCACACGCTGAGGAACAGCAATGTCACACTAGGGGTTCTGGAGTCCCGGGAGCTAGGATTTGGATTTAGGCCTTTCACTCCATTTGGTGTTTCTTCTCCTTAACGTTTTACCTTCTAGCATTGACATTAGTGTTTGGTGTTGGGGATGGGGAAGAGGGCCAGACTCCAGAAAGACCTGCACATTTGTCCCCACCCCATTGTTCTGGGGAATGTCCCTTAGGCCAGCAGGCTCCAGACCTGCACTGGGGAAAGCTTTGGTCTCTTTGCACTGTTGCCCCAGTCATTAACCCCGGGTTCCAGATCATTCTGTGCATTTTGTCAGTCAGCTCAGCCTCCTGACCAGGTAGACTAAGAAGACTCAAACCACAGACACTGTATTTTCACAGTTCTGGACACTGGAGACTCCAACAGGACTTTGAAGGGTCAGTTTTGATGAAGTGTCCTTGGCTGTCTCATGGGACTTAAAGAAAATTTGGGGGGTCTCGTCTTCCTTCCAAGAAGAGAACTACCCCATCCTGGGAGCCTCACATCATGACCTAAGCCTGGTTACCACACTAGGTCCCATTTCCAGTGACTTTCACTTTGACTTTGTCACCCACACTTCCATGTTGGGAGCCTAAACCTCACTCATTCTTCCACACAGAGTGGTAGGAGGAGAATTCACGTGGCAGCCAGGGAAACAGACATAGATCTTTGTATTGATGTTTGCTGCATGGTTAGGCATTCCTCCTAGAGGCTGACTTTACACTGGCACAGGATACAGATGCATCTTGGGTTGGGTCTGCTGGGTCTGGAATTGAGTGGTTCTAATGAATTACAGTCCAGTGCTTCGGTCCCTGGCCCGGAGGAAGCCCACCATGAATGTGGAGGAGGGCCTGTGGAGAGGTCTGCAGGAATGGCAGTGCACAAGCAATTATGACCGGATGATCTTCTTTGAGATGGCGGAAAAGTGAGTCAAGGGAGTCTTGAAGTAGGGTGTGTGGGGAGCTGTTAAACATGGATGGGTCTATTGAGGCAGGAGTTTTAAGGAGGGTATGTGTTGTGGGTACTGCTCAGTTGGAGCTAGGTCTAGTGAGTTGTTACCCACACTCTGCTGAGAGGATTACCTAACACTTGGGCCCCTGGTGGCAATCTTGGTGTCTAGGATGCTGTTTTCACTTCCTGGAGTGCTGGGCTATCTGTCCTATGGTCCCAGAAGCTCTGACCTCATTAGTCATGAGTCTAGCAGGGTCAGAGTGGGAGAAGTGGCCCATCCCAGCCCCATGGGGTCTCCTCCAACACTGGGGGTTGTGCAAAGCAAACATGCTCCACAAGTCTTAGGCCAACTACCTGGCATGGAGCCCCTGCTTTTCGACAGTAGAACCCACTGCATCTCAAGAGAGTGGCCTCAGTTGTATCCTTATGTACCTAGAGTGGATATGAACGGAAGCATGAGGAGAGAAGCCTCTTACACACTCTGAGGACATGTCTGGTCTCTCTGCCTTTGCTCCATGTGATGCTGTTGTGCACACAAGCCAACAAAAGCTCTCAGAGGGAAGCAGCCACGGCTCTCAGCTTCCTTTCTACTTCCTCTTGACATCTCCTGAGCCCTTGTCTCCCAGGTCGTTCCAGCTCTCCCAATCTCAGCTTCAGCATCTCTGGATCTGGTCCAAGATCCCTGGTGTGCTCCATCAGTCACATCCATGGCCATCTTACCAGTCGGCTCTTCTATGTGGCTCTAGGCAAGGTCAAAATAGGCCTTAAGGAGGAGTCACATGAAAGCCCTACTTGGGCCACCTCAAACTGATTGGATTCCTGGCAAATATCAAGGGATATAGTGTGCCCCAGAGCTGTGGTTATGTTCCAACATCAGCAACTTCATGGGAGTGTACCAGACCACCCAAGACCCTGTACACATGATCACCTTTAGTAATCTCCTGTGCTGGGCCCTGGCCTCCCTCATCCCTAGGTTCACAGAATTCGAGAGTGCAGAAGAGATGGAGAATTCAAGGCTGGAGATGGAGAATTCAAGGCTGGAGATGATGAGAGGTGTCCAGTGCCAAGTTCTTACAAACACAACAAGGCAAGATCCTCCAAGGCCCCCAGCTCCTGAGGTGGTTGAGGAACCAGGTAGGGCTCACATACCTTTTGGTCTCTATGCAGAAGTCAAATCAGTCAAAATAGACTTTTGCCCTACATGTGGGCTTCTTCCTTCAGGGCGGAGCATTTGCTATGTAGCCTTGAGTCCCTTGCAGCTCTTAGTCTTGAACTGGAGAATCATTGAACTGGTCATGATCATTGCTCCTTAAGGACTCAAACACCATGTGATCAAGACCTGGGCACTGAGTTTGGAGAGAACCTGAAACTTTGGGGACTCCAAATGTTCTCCCATATGACTGTCCAAGGCATATCACCCTTTGCAATGTTCTCTCTCACAGATGTTTAGAGAAAACTGTGTTGGCTTACCCTAGGCCACTGCAGTTCCCCTGAACTATGCTCTGCATGGCATGGCTGGAGCTGAACCCCATCCATGTATCATCATGCTCTTCTATCTCCTAGTGTGCCGCTCCATGAAGACTGTCCCTAAGACTGACCCTGCCCCCCTCCCAGTACTCAGACACCAGCAGTTACAAAAGACTGAGCCTCCCATGGAAATTCCACCTGAAGCTGTGCAGGAATACATGAATATCATGGACTGGCTGGAGAGGCTTCCACAGTCATTCACAGGAGAGCCCAAGGAGGAGGAAGAGGAGAGCATTGGGCCAGAGCAGGAAGAAGATGACTTGTACTCAGACGCAGGGCTCCTGGACTACATTGACGAGCTGTGCTCCCAGAAACACTTTGTTGAGCAAGTGAGCTGCATCTGGGGCCCTGATGTGGGCCAGATTCTGAGTCTGGCATCCTGGTCCTTGTAACCAAGCCTGCTTCCCTACCTTCAGAGCTCTCTGTCTGTCTCTATCTCTGTCTGTCTCTGTGTGTGTCTGTCTGTGTGTGTGTCACTCTCTGTGTCTCTGCCTCTCTCTCTCTCATGTGTTCATGTCTGTCTGTCTGTCTGTCTGTCTCTGTCTCTGTCTCTGTCTCTGTCTCTCTCTCTCTCTCTCTCTCTCTCGTGTGTGTGTGTGTGTGTGTGTGTGTGTGTGTGTGTGTGTGTGTGTGTGTAAATGTTGGTTGTCATCATGACTTGGCAGCAACATAGGACAAGATAGAGGTCCCTTTGGCTTGAAGACCCCCTGCTCCCTGGCACTCAAGTCCTTTTCCTTCTGTTTATAGGTGGAGGCCATAATAAACCCCCAATTTGTGGCAGAAATCCTATCTTCCAAACCAGAGATGGACATACTGGCTCTAATGAAGGAGCTGGAATATGAGGAAGAACTTACTGTTAAGCAGGTAGACAGGGAAGGGTGAACACTAGGGACAACAGGGAAGGAGCAATAGGTAGGCAAGAGGCAAGCAGATACCAGGCAGACAGGATAGAGAGAGACACCAGGCAAACTGGACGGGGAAGGGAGGACCCCAATAGAGTGGGGTGCTGAGGGACACCAGGTGGACAGGAAAAGAGAGGACCCTGCTCATAAGAACCATGTGACCTTGACTCACCCTGACCTACAGGAAGTCAAGGCGTCCTACCTGGGGCTTCATCCAGAAGGGGACACAGGTATGGACATGGGGGGGGGGGTGTCTACAGTATACAGCTGCAAGGAAGCAAGCATGCCATCCAGCAGAACCTCAGTCTCTGACACTCAGACAGTTGGCTACCTCCACCCAAATGCTTCACCCCTCTCATCCTTCCAGCCTGGGCTGAGTCTTACGTGCCCATTTCCTCCTGCAGCTGCTGGAGAAGCACCTGGCTTTGAAGAAGAAAGGCTGTAAGAGGGCACCTCTGAACCCCAGTGCCCCTCAGATACTTGCCAACGCTTCTGTACTGACTGACTGCCAAGGTGCAAAGAGAGATGACCATAGTCCCCACAGAGGGGCCAGTGCACAGAAATGTTCCTCACAGATGGCTTCCTCAGACCATCAGTGTCCTGGAGCCACCAATGCGGAAATGTGGGGGCCTAGGCCTACCGTCCTCCCAAGTAGTCAGTGTTTACCCTCAGTGGTAGACATCGGATCCACTGTTATTCCCTGTGGCAGAGAAGCCCATCCCCCAAACCTGGGGTCCAGATGTGCAGTGAGCCTCAGAGGAATTTCTGCTACTGAGGAGCCCTATGAGTCACTGGGCAGAGCCGCTGAGGACAAGGAGGAGCTCCCCAGCCTGGCCTTCCTCCTGTGTTCCCAGTACAGGCTGGTGCCGTGGAAACTGGCCGGCCATTTGTGCCCCTATGCGGGTCTCTCTGACTTTGATAGTATCCCCAAACCCTCATCTCCAAAGATAAGGGGCCTCAGTCCTGATGCATCTCCAATTGCCAAGTCAAAGAAGCGAGCTCTCATTGGAGGCTTGACTCCTATGGCTAAGAGATCTAACTCAGGGCCTGGTCATGCGATGTTTGAAGGGCCATTCTCAGACCTGGAGCTTGCTCACCCCTTGCAGGCTCAGAAGAGGAAGTATGAGTCACTAGGCACCCGGAAGAGGAAGAGGAAGAAGCGGCACTGAGCCACCAATGTGATGTCCCCTCAAAGCAGGCAGAGATTTCACTCTGCCTCTAGCCTGCAGCCCCAGAGCAAAAAAAGAAAAAGAAGAAAAAAGAAAAGAAAACCAGCTCCTGCTCACCCAGGGCTGATCAGCTGGTGCTAAGGGGGACACTGGAAGGTTAGAGGCACTGGGAAATAAAGGCAGGGGGAGGGGTGGGGCGAGGAGGGGTGGAGGGTATTATCACTTTAGAAGTTTGTAACTTACAGCGAATAAAGGTAATTTTGTTGAAAATGGTGTTAGAGCTGTGTCTTAGTTTGGGATTCTATTGCTGTGAAGAGATAACATGACCATAGCAACTCTTATAAAGGAAAACAATTAACTGGCTCACTTATAGTTCAGAGGTTCAGTCCATCATCGTCATGGTGGCATTCAGGCAGACATGATGCTGGAGAAGGAGCTGAGAGCTTTACATCTTGATCTACAGGCAACAGGAAGTGAACTGTCTCATTGGGTGTAGCCTGAGTGTGTGTGTGTGTGTGTGTGTGTGTGTGTGTGTGTGTGTGTGTGTGTGATATATATGTGTGTATATATATATATATATATATATATATATATATATATATATATATATATATATGAGACCTCCAAGCCTGCCTTCACAGTGACACACTTCCTCAACAAGATGACACCTACTCCAACAAGGCCACACCTCCTAATAGTGCCGCTACCTTTGGGGGCCACTTTCTTTGAAACCCCCACAGGCTGCTACATGGAGGGAGAGATAATGAGGGGAAACCTGGAGATGCCGAGCTCAAGGGTGCACAGGTGCAGGCCCAGGTCTTCCTCTAGGTTTACCCACTGATCCTGGGAGAATGCAGACTGACAGGCCCTGGAATCCTCGTCCTCACCCTCTCACAGAGCCTCTCTGGTTACAGGGACTACTACTTAGAACATGCTATTATTATCTGTGTCCTCAAAAACCTTCCCAGCATTCAGCCCTGTGGACCATTACCCAGTTTCTAGAATTAGCCTAGCGACTGCATTTTTCTTAAGGAGTACTTTCTGCTCCCCTAAAGACATGCATGGCAAGACTAACCCAGTCCTCAGCTAGCCAGGGACTTCTGGAGGAAAAGGCCTGGCATTTAGGGGGATGTTCAGCTGACACCTTTAGCTAGCTCCCATCTTGCTCATCTGCAAACGCCACGCTCTCTCACAGTGACAGGAAGAGCCTATTCCTGTGAACTCTTTTGTAGAACCACTTTTTTTTTTTTCTTTATTGGAGATTGAACATAAGAACTTTGTATGCTAGGCAAGCATTCCACTACTAAACTACATCCCCAGATTGCTGGGGGATGTCTTTCTGTAGGCTGTGAATATGTGTGGCTCCCACTGGATAATAAATAAAGCTTCATTGGCGTATGGCAGGGCAGGATGGAGTCAGGCAGGAAAATCCAAAAGAGATAGTGAGAGGAGAAAGGCAGAGTGGGGAGACGCCAGCCCACCATCCAAGGAGCAACATGTAACGGGACATGGGTAAAGCCACAGAACACATGGCGATACATAGAGTAATAGAAATGGGTTGAGTTAAGTTATAAGAGCTAGCTATCAAGAAGCTTGAGCCATAGGCCATACAGTTTGTAATTAATATAAGCCTCTGAGTGATTATTTTACAAGCGACTGTGGGACTGCAAGTGGGAGAGATTCATCCAGACCATGGGGTGAAGCAGGACCAGAGAAACTTCTGGCTACACCAGATTCTTTTGTCTTTTGAGACAAGGACATCCTACGCTGTGCTAGTTGACCTTGAATTCACTCTGCAGTCCAAGCACTGCTTGAGATGCCGCCACCACCACCTTGTAGCTGAGCTTATGGGCCTATGCCACCAGACCCAGACTGTAGCTTCACATTCTAATTCACAACTGAAGGAAGTTCTTCAGGCCTGTGTGACTGGGAGGCATGAAAAGAGGCCCTTGTCAATGGACTCCTGGTCAGGCTGCCCCATTATGGCCAATCAGCTAAAACACCAGCTAGCCTGGCCATGTCCGCACACAGTCAATCCTTGGCTATGTTAGAAATGGGTCTCAGAAGAGACTCATGGTAGAAGAGAACTTGGTGTAGGCCTCACTATTGGGCTAGTTCATGGTGTTTTCTTAAGCCCCATTAATCTACATAGGATCCGTGCCAAGACTCTGGGCCATTTCCTGAATCCTCAGCTGTGACATCATAGAAGATACTTTTTGTGCAAACCTATGGTCTTTGGCCTCATTTAATCATTAAATTAATTTATTATAGTGGTTAAGACAGCACTCACTAGTGGTTCATTTCTGATCCTCCTCTTAGTCCTCTCCACCCTTCAGGCCATCGTCCTTCCTTGGCATGTCCTTTGTCTTAATTTACCTCCACAATGGGGGGAGGGGCGCATGCACTGAATGTGTTTGTAAAGCATATGAGGATGAAATCTGTCACTAAACGACAGTGAAATCTCCCTCATGAGGACAGGACTAAAATTCCTAACAAGCATAAGAAGAGGAATGGGTCATGATGAGTTGCTCTCTCCTTGTAGTCCACTGGCACGGCACTGAATGCCAGTTCTTCATAATCTACTGAAGGAGAACCCCAGAAGCAGAAAGCTCACGAGCCAAGGGTCTTAGTTACCTTTCTATTCCTGTGGTAAACACCATGACCAAGAGCTTCTTGGGGAGGAAAGGGTTTATTCCATCTTACAGATTATGTTTCATCATGCCGCGAACTCAAGACAGGAAACTGGAGGCAGGAATTGAAGCATGGGCTAGAGAGGAACGCTGCTTACTGGCTTACCCCTCACTGCTAGCTCAGCCTTCCTTTCATACAACCCACCTTCTCAGAGATGGCACAGCCCACAGTGGTCTGAGCCCTCCCACATCTATCACGAAGAAAATGTTCCACAGACTTGGCTACAGACCAATCTGATGGAGACATCTCGGCTGAGGTTCCTCTTCCCAGATGACCCTGGCTTGCATCAATTTGACAAAACACTAACTAGCACAGCATGTCACATGGGTGTGGTGTTGTCATTACAAGAATGTACCAGAACACCCCCCCTTCTTTCCATTCTACTGTTTTTGGCTGGGTACTGATGCTAGTTTTCTTGGATCTCTGAGTGCTGTCTCAGAATTCACTGTACACTGGCCATCCACAAACATCCTACTCCAGAAAACAGGCCTCTGGCATCTGGGGTCATGGATGTAAGACATTCTCTACTGGTTTCTCTAAAAGTGCAAAGCGAAGAGACTCATTACCTGTTGTCCCAGTGGTACTCAGAGAATGTACTGAGTAACCATAAGCATTCACATTCTGCTGCATAGTGCAATGTGTAAGGTTCAGTGTGTAAAGTCATGAATGGGAAGGACATTCTAAGACTGTTTATAATTTGTGAACTTGTGGGAATTAAACTGCATGTTTCTAAATAGTGCGTGAGTTAAAAGAAAAACTCAAGGAAAATTAAAAATTAGAACTGAATGGATATATAAGTCCAACAAATCACTGTAAGAGGGAAATAAGTGGTGGTTAATGTCTGCCTTAGATAGAAAAACAAATTAAGGTGTTCATGGAGCAAAATTAGAAAAATACAACAATATAAACCAGAAAACAGAGAACAAAGAAAATAGGAGTAGAAGCAACAAATTTAAAGTTAAAATATTAAATCGATGATATAAATAATTGGTTGTAAGATGATCAATAAAATGCTTAATCTGTTCATAACAGTGGAATGGTAATGGAGAGCATCACTAAAAAAATGCTGGCCATCATGTGAAAAAGCCATAGCTACAGACCTTACATAAACTGCCAGTCACGTAAGGAAGCCATAACTACAGGTCCCATATTCCATTAAGAACATAATAGGAGAAAAAACCACATCCATACATATCATATTCATGTGCACATGCCTCTGCACATTTGTATTAAAAACTTCCATTCAGGGTTGAGCGATGGATGAGTTCACAAAGTGCTTATTTATGCCCAATGAACTGGATTCCCAGAAGCCACATGAAAATCCCAGACATGGTGAAGCACAATTGTAACTCCAGATCTAGAACGACAGAGACAGGTGGACCCTCTGTTTGATAACTAGCTCGTCAAGCCTGGCTGCTGATTTCAGGCTAGTAAGAACAACACCTCAGGCTGCCCCCCTGACTGCCACATGCACACCGTGGCACACCAACCCCCAATATCAATAAATAAATGTAATTTTTTTTTGGTTCTTTGAGACAGGGTTTCTCTGTGTAGTTTTGGTGCCTGTCCTGTATCTCGCTCTGTAGACCAGGCTGGCCTCGAACTCACAGAGATCCACCTGGCTCTGCCTCCCGAGTGCTGGGATTAAAGGCATGCACCACTGCCGCCAGCCCAGGAGAGACTTATGAGAGCTGTAGCTCTTTCAAAGAGCTGGACATACTCGTGTGTGTGTGTGTGTGTGTGTGTGTGTAAACCAGATATTGGTATCAGATGTCTTCGTCAATCATCATCCACCTTATCTTTTGATATAGCATTTCTCATTGGCCCTGGTTAGACTGGCTGACCAGGGCTCTGGGGATCTGTCTGTCTCCACCTCACCATCACAAGGACTACAGGCGTATGTTACCATGCTTAGCTTTTATGTGGGTGCTGGGGATAAAACCCAGGTCCTCACACTTGCTTAACAGGCCCTTTACTCCCTGGCACCCACACTGTATTTTTCATGGAATTGTGTGCGGTCCAAAGTCTCCCTCCTCAATGATTGTGCTATTGGAATTGTGTGCATGCTAACATCTTTTGCCTTGTTAGCTTTTCTAGTTCTGTTAATGCCCTGGGAAAGACTGAAGATCTGAACAACAGTGTGGATATGATACAAACTATGAATCTATGGGACTTTCATAAATGATCACAGGCATTTGAAGATAGTGGAACATTATAACCTCTTCAGAGAAAAAAATGGCTCAGGGCTTTAAAACTGGATGGCACCGGAGAGTGCAAAAGGCGTACCACACAGGGCTTGGCAGATTTTCAGTGGGTGTAAACGAGTGTGTAAACATGTCTAATCTTTGAGACAAACAATAAGATCTCAATTACAGAAGGACAAAGAATATTCACAATAGCCCCCATCTGCAAAACAATACAAATGCCCACCATTTGGGGAGTAGGGTTAATCACAGTATGATGCAGCCAGAAAGCAATAGACAGCAGCAGAGCCTCTTCCCTAGAGAAGCCCATATTCATGCTCTCAAGCATGTCTGTCTCTCTCTCCTCCCATGTACCTCCTCCCTTCTCTCAACATTCTAGCCTAACTCTGTATTAAAATATCTTTGTGAACATAAACTTGGCTTCATTTAAAAAACAAACAAACAAATAAAAATGATAAGTGCCAGAGCAAGGAAGAACTTTTAAAAAAATATGGTAGGTGAAAGAAAACGCAAATATAAAAGGCTATGAAAGAGATCAGTGACTGCCCCGGCCAGCGGGGTGTCAACGGGGGCGACCCACCTGCGGGAGAGAATGAGAGGGACGGGGGAGACACGAAAGGACGACAGCAAGACAGTGTGTTCTGATCAAGCTGCAAATTTTATTCTCCTCAGCAAGGCTTATATAGCATGAGAAGGGGCAGGAAGGAGGGAAGGGGTGCACAACGTGCAGGTGAAGGGGGACGTGCAGGTGAAGGACTACGTGCAAGTTGTGCAAGTCGTGAGGCTGCTAGGTGGTAAGGTCACTGGTCAGGGCCCATTGTTCTGTTGCTATGCTACCTGACCTGCCTGACCTGTTCTTTATCTTTGGGGGCATCTGGTTTAGGGTAGGGGCTTGTTCTCTGACCTAGCTAGTACTTTTCCATGGTCCATATTTGGTCCCTGATAAGTGACTCTCTGGTGCAGCCTCTTAACTGTGCAGGATTTGATGAAAGTGAAATGGTTCTGAACATGCAACAATAAAAAATTAATTTAAATCAAACCCATCTAACGAATCTGAAGCATACAAGACACCTCTACCCTTGTGTTACAGCACACAGCCTCAAACTGGAAGCTGTGCACTGTGCCCACCCAGTTAAACCTAGGAACTCCAAGAAATGTTTCCTGAGACCTCTCAGGTCACATCAGGGACTCTGGTGTGTTATGAGCTGTGGTACTATAATTTTTTTTCTGCTCTTGCAGGAGGAACATGATGTTTTCAGTACAGAAAACAAAGACATTTAACTTTCTCCTGCCTTCATTCCACAGCATGTAAATACCAGATCTCTGGATTAGGAATGGTATTAGAATGATTTTAAAAACCGATGTTTTAAATTGTTCGCTTTAGTGTCAAACAAGTTTTTTTTTTTTTTAAGTTATGTTCATTTAGTGTGGGATTCTGACAGGAAATAATGAGGACATATCCTGACAGGGACATAGCCCTCGGGTCTGGAATCCTGATGGGAGAGTGGCATTGTTCTAGATTCTGCTCTACTCCTGATTGGAAAAGAATGGATGAATTTCTACATGCACATCACCTATCAGCTGAAGTAAGTAACTGGAACAGACATAACAACCAATGAGATAGAAACAGTAATTAACAATATCCCACCAAATAAAAGCCCAGGACCATGTCTGAGTTAACTTGTGCTTTCTACACAGTATCATGAGTTGTGGCATTCCTTCAAAACTGGCATTTGTTATACCTCAGTTCAAACACTCCCAATGACTCATAGGAATCACATCTTCACCAAAGAAGGAGGGCGGGGGAAGGAGAAGCAGCAGCAGCAAGTATACTGACCTCAGGACCTGGAAATTTACACTCAGTAACACTTGAATAAATGTCAATAAAGTGGTTGCCACTAGATGCAGGAGAAGTGGTCCTGGCATTGGTAAAACACACAGAACATCAGTCTTTACAAGGTGGGTAGAATCTGTGAGCTGGGAAGCAGAACACACAGTCCTGTCAGTTTATTAACAGCCAGGCTCAAAATGTCAACTGTTAACTCATTACAGAGACCAAGAGGACCGTTCACTTTCACATGTGTGTAAATAAACAGTCAATAGACTGTGGGATACACGTGAAATACACAACACTGGGCTGCAAACAGATACTACACATGCATATACTTTAAATTCTGGCTGGACAGCACTAGAGAATCCTTAACTCTGAAACCACATACTCCATTAGGCAGTTTTTATTAGTACTCTTCTGTTTGGGTGAAAACGCCCACGGTTCCTGAACCACATTACACAGGAACTGATTCCCAACAGCAGATGAATGTCAACAAGTGGCCCACCCATCACTCCTGCTCCATGCAGTTTACTTATCCAGCACAGAAGAAGCTCAAAGAGTCTTCAAACAGCTCACAGCAGGAGCTTTCGGGGCGAAGCTATCCCACCCAGCTCTCATGTGCAGCTGCTCCCAAAGCTGTCTTCTCCCTAGTCTCAAACTCTGCTTTGTGGCCACCAGCATGCAGACACATGCGACTGCAGTGCTGACTGAATATAAAAACAGATATACCATGGCGGTGCATGCTTGTAATGCAGCAGTTAGGAAGCTGAAATAGTAGGATTATAAGTTTCTGAGCTGTCTGGACTCCCAAATGAGACCCTGTCTCAAACAACAAAAACAAACCAAAAGACCCAGTGTGTAAGACCCATACATCTCTATGTCACCCAATGTGCTGGGTTTTAGTGGCTTGTTTGTTAATATCTAACATTGTGTTTAGATAATATCAGTTAGAAACATTTCTCCCACAATGCAAAATGTTCTTCACTCTCACTTCTACATAAATGATTTTAAGTAAACTACCACAGCATAAATGAATTTCTAGACATGAAATTTCTTCCTCAGCTCTTCCTGGGCAATTGCTAATAAAAAGAGTCACATTTCTCCTCTGAAATTACCTGAGATCACTAAGATCTTTGTCCCACATTAACCAATAATTTCAACTGAGCCTGTGGTGGACCAGCCTGACTCCATCTTAAGATTAGGAGCTATCTTGTTACAGGCCAAAATAAGTTCATTCCTGTTTTCTGTAAAACTTGTTTGTCCATATCTTGACCCATTTTCTGGAATTTGACATGTTCCACGAATTATACCCAGACCTCCACCCTGATCAGATAAGGTGGTCTGCCAAATAATTTTGAGACGTTCTGCCAAGTTCCTATGTAAATAAATTCCTCTGGAGACCATCTAACCCTTGAACACCCCCCTAATCTTACAGTTTTTGAGCTACATAAACTCCACTTTCTCCTGTGTTCCATGCTGACCTTTCAAATCCTGCATTTAGGGAGAGGCAGTGTCCTGGCTATATTGTGTCATATAATAAAGCTTACTGTAAATTTGGCTAATTTAGGTGATGGTCTTTACTCTTGTTCAGTGGGATTAACAACTGATTAGGGAGTCTCTCCGAGTCAGTTGCCTCCTCACATCATTTTTGTCCTTTACTATCAGTACAAAATATCTTCAGATATCCAAGTAGAGGTAATCTGTCTTTCCACAGACCAGTGCAATGACCTCAAAACTCTAATGACTTCCCTGTCCATTCAAGTCCTTGTTGACCACACATCCACAGACATTTCTGAAAATACAAATGTCACTTTGCACTCCATTAATAATTCAAAATACAACCTGTAAAGTACTGTCACCCCCTTATGTGAATTTTCACATTATGGCGTTGCTGCTGATTTCATCAAAAGGTGAAGTCTAGGGCTGAGGACGATTGTAGCTCAGCACCACACAGATCAACACACATGAATACACTCACATTGGCAGAGAAATAGAAGTATCATTACATTCTAACTGAAAAATTGCTGCTCCGTGGTTGGAGATGACTGCTACAGGCTTCAGTCTCTTCTACACAGTTACTAAGTAGCATAAGAAAAGGCAATATGTCTCTCTCTCTCTCTCTCTCTCTCTCTCTCTCTCTCTCTCTCTCTCTCTCTCTCTCTCTCTCTCTCTCTCTCTCTCTCTCTCTCTCTCTCTCTCTCTCTCTCTCTCTCTCTCTCTCTCTCTCTCTCTCTCAGAGAGGATTTCACTATGTAGCCCTGACTGGCCTGGAACTCAAAAGATCAACCAGCCTCCGTCTGCTTCCCTAGTGCTGGGATTAAAGGTGTGCTCAGCCATGCCAGGCCCTATTTACTACATTTTGATTAAATCACACCTATCCAGAGACTAAATCACTCTAGGATAAACAAATCTTTATGTGAAACGCTTTTTGTTTTTTGGGGTTTTGTTTTTGGTTTTGTTTTTGTTAAACAAATACAGAACTCCCCCGAAGCATCTTGGGCCTCTATTAGCCTGCCCCCTCCCCACCCCACCCCCACCACCACCCCCAGCTCCTCGAAGACTTGCTCAAGTTCCTCAGAGGGTAGCTCCAGCCATAGCTGCACTGCATGTGATCTGACCTTAGGCCTGCTGCATGCAAGGTCGGTGGAGGTCAGATTTCTAGAGCTCCTTTTATTCTACCAGCTGCTCCAGCTGTGCCCTGCCCCTACACAAGCCCGGCCCCTCACGAGCCCCGCCCCTGGCACTCTATCCTGGTGCTGCCAAGGAAGCCCCACCCAGCTCAAGCCCCACCCCTGCGCCGCCGGCTTTCACTGGGACTGCGAATCTGTTGTGAGGATCTTAGACTGAGAGGTGTGTGTAATATATGCGTGAAATAATCAATGAGCATGATCACGTGACAAAAGCAAGGTTAGGTTTTAAACCAGCAAAATGTCCCCGCAGCCCACGCACTACTTCTCAGTCCCACAAGCAGCCCATGAGAGTTCCTATTGCTTCAGACCTCGGCATGTCTTGTCACAGCCGTGTATTCTGGCCGTTGTACACAGGGTGCCACTGTTTCTTACTGTTACTTCAACTCGTGCTTTCCTGACACACTGTAATCTAAAACATAATTCCATCTATGTGTATTTGGTTGGCGTCTGTTGAGATCACTGGACCTTTAAAAAAAAGTCTGCTTTCTAAGTGTCGTTTGTCAGGATTCGCTGCATGTCTTACATACAGTTCCTTTATCAAGTCTGTCTTCCGTGGTATGTTTCCTAGTCCGTGGTTTTGTTTTTTTTTTTTGTTTTGTTTTGTTTTGTTTTGTTTTTTTACATTATCACTTACAGAGCAGAAGTATTTACTTATCTGCAATAATGGGGATTGACCCCAAGGCCTCTTGAATCCATTCCAGTGAGCTGCAATCACTGAGCTGCACCTGGAGCACAGAAGGTTCCCATTTCAATGACGGCCACCTTGTTGGTCATTTGTTCCTGAATTTTGATTTGGTCTTGTGTGTTAATTTGGCTGGAGACTTGGCTCAGCAATTAAGAGCACTTACTGTTCTTGCAGAGGACTCCGGTTCTATTCCAGCACCCACATGATAGCCCAAAATCATCTATAATTCCAGTTCTAGGCTATATATCACCCTCTTCTGACCTTTGTGGGCACCAGGCATGCAGTACACAGATATATATGAGGTCAAGTCACCATACATATAAGAAATACACATTTTTAAAAATTAAAAATGCTGCCTTACTGTAAGTCATGTAGGTGTTTTCCAGTGTTACACTCTACACGCTCATAATTTTTCATTTTACACTTAGTCTGTGACCCATTTTGAGTTGTATTTTGTCATGGCATATGACTGTGGTTATATTCACTTTTGGTTTGGTTTGGTTCTAAAGGGTTTTGTTTTGTTTCTTTCTTGTTTGTTGAATTCTAACTCTTCCATCAACATATGTTAAAAGAGTAAGTTTGCTGTATTTACTCTTTGTCCAATACTAGTCAGTTATTTTTAGATGAGTGTGTTTCTAGGCTCTGTGTGCTGTTCCATTGCATTGAGTCTATAGATCCGTTTGGAAAAATCAACATATTGACAATATTGACAAGGTTTTTCTTTTAATACTTGAACATGGGATTTTTTTTCACTTAGTTGCTCCAAGATTTCATTTGGGTTTTGAAATCCCTTACAGATCTATTGCATATATTCTTAGATATGTATACATTTCTCCCTCCTCCCCTTCTTCCCCATCCTACACCCTGATTCTCCTCCTCCTTCCCCTCCCTCCTTGGCCCTGTCTGGCACCTGCAGTTCTATGGGCATCACTGGGGGCTTGGGTGCCATGGGCTCTGTGACAGGCTGAGTTTGGAACACACCCTTGATGAGGATGTGGAAGCCAGGCTACCAGGCCTGGAGCTGAGTGTCTGAAGATGCAAGGAGTCTGCATCTTGCTGTGTAGCCCAGGCTGGCTCAGAATTCACTATGTAACTCATACTGATCTTGAACTCTCCTGCCCCTGCCTCCCAGATCCTGCCATGACAGATTTGCCCCAACGACATCTGGACAGTGTACTAAGATTTTATTAAATCTTTTTTTAAATTTTATTAAATCATTTCTGCTCATAGGAGACACTGCTGTCATTTTCTATTCTTGTAATGTCTGGTCTTGGTATTTGGCTAACACTGGCTTCATAGAATGAGTTAGGATGGATATATCTGCTTCTGTGCGCTGGAGAGTTTGTAGGGAATTAGAAAGGGTGAGAGCGCCGGGCGGTGGTGGCGCACGCCTTTAATCCCAGCACTTGGGAGGCAGAGCCAGGCGGATCTCTGTGAGTTCGAGGCCAGCCTGGTCTCCAAAGCGAGTTCCAGGAAAGGCGCAAAGCTACACAGAGAAACCCTGTCTCGAAAAACCAAAAAAAAAAAAAAAAAAAAAAAAAAAAAAAAAAAAGAAAGGGTGAGAGTGATATATCTCAGTGGCAGAGCCCTTGCCTCCCTAGGTTCAGTCAACAGTACTGTTGGGCAAAAGAGATGTGTTCAACTTCTTCCTCAAATGGTTGCTGGCATTTCCCAGTTAGAGGACTGGTGTTTATTTAGTGTCATGTTTGTGTGTACGTGTACACTGTGCACATGTGGGTCAGGACAACTTGTGTGAGTCTGTTGTCTCCTTCCACAATGTGGACTCTGGTGCTCAGGTCAGCACACTTGGTGATGAGCACCTTTACCATCTGGACCACCTTGCCAGCTGTGGTGCTCAATTATTTACTCCGTTTCCTTCATATTTACTCAGGTTGTGCATACTTTTTGTGAGCCTCAGTGAGTTGTGTCTGCTGAAGAACTGGTCCATTCCTTTGCAGTGTATAATTGGCATTGTTCACACCTTCCCTTCCTTAGCCTTTTGATCACTACACAGTGATTCCTCCCTCCCATTTCTGATGCAGTTCTTCCCTCATTTTTCCCTTAATCTAACTCCAGGCAGTATCTTTTTTAATCTTTTTTTTAAAATCAGCTTCATTTCTCTATTGATTTTCTGTGTTCAATTTCATGTAATTTGGGCCTAATTCTTATTTCTGTCTTACCTTGTGTTAGTTTTACACTTCTTTTTCTTTCTTAAGATAGGAACTTAGATAATTGATTTTACATCAGTTTTCTAGTATGTCCATCTCATGCTGCTAATTTTCTTTTAAGCATTTCATTTGGTGCATGCCATAAATTTTTTTTAAAGATTTTCTTCCAGTTTGTATACTTACTATTTCTCAGGCTTCCTCACTAATCCATGCAGCATTTGAGTATTTGGGTTGTTGTTTGTTCACTTTTGAGGCAGAGTCTCCCATGAAGCCCAGGCTGGCCTAGATCTCAATACGTAGCCTGGAGTGTCTTTGAACACATGATTCTTCTACATCTGTGCTGGGATTAGAGTTTGAGACACCCCGGCTGGCTTTGATGTGTTCTCTGCCATCATTAAGTGTGGGGATTTTATGTTCCAGGGACCTTTATGTTCCTGATTCTAGTTTGATTCTACAGCAGTCACATCATACAATGCCAAACATTTTACACATGACTCAGGGTCGAATGTGTAAATTTGTGAAGAATGGGCTTCAAACACACACACACACACACACACACACACACACACACACACACACACACACACACACACATGTCCAGCTCTTTGAGAGAGCTACAGCTATCCTAAGACTTGGAGCTTGACCTGGAGGACTCATTACTAGCTCAAACCTTGGGCTGATTGGGTATGACAAGTGATAACCACTTTTTAATCCCACCAGTTGAGAATAAGAACACTACCACAGTTTGATGTCAAATTTGAAGCAGGCTTTAATTAACTACTAGCCAGGTAGATGGAGTCTCTGGCCAGGTCCATCTCTCGGTTTCCAGAAAATGGCCCCAGTCACATTTTTCAGGAACTTAAAAAGGTAAAACCCACAATTTACTGCATTTTCTATGAGGGCCAATCAGGGGCAAGCATACATCCTGATAAGTTTCCTGTCCACATACCTCCTGCCCACATGCGATCAAGCACATCAGTGTAGATGGCTCAAACAAACATAGGACTGACAGAAACGTATTCTTAACTGCAAACAGAACTCTTCACCTGCAAGGTCTGTTTTTCCTGTTTTGGTCTCCCACACTCTTTATGGAGAAGAATCACTATAAAGTGGATTCTTCCGGGTCATGTGTTGTTGGGTCTTAACTGATGCATTACACCATTTGGGAAGTGATTATTGACACAGTTGGATAAAAACTACCATGTCTGTTATTCTCCATTCATTGCCCTCGGCATTAGCTCCTACGCTTGGTTTCCACTCTTTCTGCCTTCTGTGGTCTTGGTTTGGAATTTTATGTGGCTCCATTTGCTTCCTCATTGTATGTTCTTATCTTTATAGTAACACTTTTCCTCTTTAAGCTAGTGTTTGCAATATTCAATGACGTCATCCACATCCACCTTTAAACAAGACTGTTCCACCCCATGAGTACCATGGCCTCATAACGACACAACAGCTGTAGTTTCTCTATGCCACCTTCGCATTTCTAGTGTTCCTGTTGCCATCCATCTCACTTACACAGAGGGCTATCCACCCTTGTGTGTACTCGTACATGCACACTTGTATACACTGTTATTCTGAGCCCAAACTGTTAGCGTTCCTTCCTTCCTTCTTTTCTTTTTGTGTACATGTTCACATATATGTGCATACATGTAGAAACTAGAGGACACCCTCGGGCGTCAATTAGATGCCCTTTGCCTTATGTTTTGAGGTCAGTCTCTCCTTGGGACGCTGGATTTGCTGATTAGGCTAGGCTGGTTATCAGGCAGATCCTGTCTCTATCTCCCCACCTCTGGGATTACGTCATATGCCAGGCTTTTACATGGGTGCTAAGGACCAATCCCAGGTGCTCAGGCTTGCACAACAAATGCTTTACCGACTGAGCAATCTTCCCCAGCTCGGTTGGATGAATTATGAGTCAGAAAAAATGAGATGATTATGTGCTTTCTTCTTCAGTGTTCTTCCTTTCCTTATGTAGATTCAGGCTTCTGACCTGTATCCTTTTTCCTTCTCTGAGAATTTCCCCAAGTTTTGCCCACCTGAAAAGTCTCTTACTTTTATGTGTATGTGTCTATGTGAGCATGTGCATGTGAGAGTGAGTTCCCCTAGAGACCAGGGGTTCAGATGCTCTGGGGCTGGGGGTAAAGGAGGTTGTGAGCTGCCTGATGTGGGTGCTAGGAACTGACCTCAGGCCCTCTGCAAGAGCAGGAAGTCTCTTAACCACTGAGACATGTCTCCAGCCCTGGTCTTGCACCTTTGAAGGATAACTTCACAGCTGACAGCACTCTGTCACTGGTGGGGTTTTCTCCGGATGTTTTTTAAAATAGGCTTTATTATTTATTGCTTATTTTTATTTTATGGAGTACAGGAGTCAAAGTCTCAATATGTAACTCTGGCTGGCCTAGAGCTCACTATGTAGATCAAGCTGACCTTGAACTGGGGGTGGGTATAGGACAGCCAGGGGCTGGGGGGAAGCAATCCTCTCCTTCAGCCTGCCGGCAAGAGTGGTCTTACGAGCATTTGGCATCATGCTCAGCTTTAAACACAGGTTTTGAGTCTCTTTTATCTTAAGTATTTAATTTGATTAGTTTTAATTATGTGTAGGTATAGTAAAGTGGGGGCTTTCCCATTACTGCATAGGCCCCTAGGACTTGGCTCAACGTCAATCTCTTCAGGACAGCCTCTGCCAGGAAATCACTTACTGTAGCCCAGTCAAACAATAGCAACATTGACTAAGACTCCCCTGGGTCAGGAAGACACACACACACACACACACACACACACACACACACCCCACCAACCACAGCATATCTATCCTCTACCAGGCTACTCCAGGTCCACCAGCTTGGACCTCTGTACCTCCTTCTACCACATATTAACACCTGCAATGGGACCTCAGGCTATCCCACTGGAGTATTCGGTCCCCAACCTCAATGCATGCTGGGTCTTTTACTAGGCAGATCTAGCCTGACTATGTTTTTATGTTTTCCCAGGCATCACTGGTGCTGATTATACAGAAAAAGTTAAAGTTATAGCTCATTCTCAAGGAATTTCCACAGTATGCTCTAATCAGCAGATAGACTGATTAGTTATAGTCCCGCTAGTTAAAGGAAATGATTGTGTGTTTACTGGTCTTGGGGGAACATAAGATTTTGGTTCATCTGATTCTTAGACGAGAAAAAAACATTTCTACCACTGTCTGGTGAAAGCAAGCTGTATTTAGACCGACTAGACCACGGCCTCCCCCTAAGTCAGGGTTTCCGAGAGCAGCCCCTCACTGGCTTGTGAGGTCCCTTGTATGGGGAAGGGTTAGGTTGATAGAAAACAGCTGTAGAGATAACAGGCCGTTACACCTGGACAGAAGAGTGGGGGACTCAGGGCCCCGGATGCCTGTGGGGTAGATAGGTGAAAGGGTACATAAGACGGAAGGGCAGGCACCACAGGTGTTCAGGAGTTTAGTGAGGCAATGGGGGGGGGGGCGGTGGGCATGGGTTACAAATTCAGCTTAGGTTGAAAACCGTGGTTTGCAGGACTTATTAGGCTTCAGAAACAAACTTATTCATGTAAGGTATGGAGACTTAATAACAATGTGGCTCCTGTTTGGGTTTCACAGATGCTGCCTTTCGTTATAATCGGTGGGGCAACAACATCCTGAGTTGCAGCTAAAAATTGATGGCAATGGGTTTCAGAGCCTAGTTCAGCAGTTCTCAGCCTGCGGGTGGCGTCCGCATTGGGGGGTCGCACATCAGATATCCTGCATATCACATATTTACAATTCATAGCAGTAACAAAAGTACAGTTATGGAGTAGCAACAAAATAATTGTACGGTTGGGGGTCACCACGGCATGAGGGATTGTGTTAAAGGGTCGCAGGATTAGAAAGGTTGTGGGTACTGAGTTGATGTATCTGTGATAAGGCTTGAGTGCCTGGCCTAAGGTCTGGCCCCTGAAGGAGGCTATCACAGAGCTGCAGAGTACTAGCCAAGCACAGAGCCCTCAGAGGAGTGCTGTCTTTACCGGAAAACAGACGAGGGTCAGCAAGGACAATTTCAACCATACTGAAACCATATTGTCTTCCCACCTTGCCCATTAATTTATGGAGAAGAGATGTGCTCTCTACGGAGGGAGCAATGGTGTATGTCCCCACGCCACTGCTGCCCATCAAATGCTTCAACAAGATTGTAACACCTGAGGGGGTTAAACTGAGAGGGACAAGAGATGATTTCTCCTCTTTTCTCTGTCACCTGGGCATGAAGAGCCCATTGTATGGCTCACTGCACAGCCAGTCTGGGTGGTTCAGTGGCCCTTCACTAAGGAGAAAGTAGCAGCTGCTGCATGGTTGGCTGAGGAGCAGCTTTAAGATGGACATATTGAGCCCATTACTAGTCCCTGGAATACTCCTATTTTTGTCATTAAGGAAAGGTCAGGACAATGGAGTTATCACAAGACCTCAGAGCTGACAATGGTTATGCAGCCTATGGAGTTCTACAGCCTGGCCTCCCACCTCCCTCCCTGGGCCTTTTCCTCGGCACCTTAGGACAGTACAGGATGCGTCCTTTACTACTCTCCCTCTATCCCCAGGACCTCCTCACGTTGCTTTCAGCCTCCCTTCATGGAATTTTCAGGAACCTATGCGAAGATTTCAATGGAAGATGTTACCACGGAGGATGGCCAATAGCTCCACCTCGTGCCAATAATTTATTGCTCAAATTTTATTTCCAGTAATAAAAAATACCCCTCTCTCATGATTATTCATCATATTGATGATTTGTTTTTAGAAGCCCCTACTGGAGAATTATTAACTCAGTTGTTTTCTGCTGTCCAGCTTCATCTATAGGTTCAGCTAGCAAATACTCTAGGAAAAAATACGGCTCCCTTTTCCTATTTTAGAGGAACATACTGTTTACCCACTGAAGGTACAAATACATATGGATCAACTGCAAACACTTAATGACTTTCAGAAGATGTTAAAAGACATTAACTGGCTTAGACCTTCATTAAAAATTAATCACAAAGTGGGTGTGGTGGTGCACGTCTTTAATCCCAGCACTCAGGAGGCAGAGGCAGATGGATCTTTGTGAGTTCGAGGCCAGCCTGGTCTACAGTGTGAGTTCCAGGACAGCCAGGGCTGTTACACAGAGAAATCCTGTCTCAAAAAAACAAAACAAAACAAAACAAAAAATTAATCACAAAAGATTGTTCTCCTCTGTTTTCCATTCTAAGAGGGGACAGTGACCAGTCTTCTCCTAGACAACTTCACCCTGAAGGCAAAAGGACTTCGTAAAGCAAGCCATCACTCAGGCATAGTTGACCCATATTGACATGGAGCTTTCCCTCTCACTCATATTATTACTTATTCCTACAAATCCTCCGGCTGTACTCCACAGGGGGCCTATTGAGTGGGTTTTTCTGCCTACTGATGTTGGCCATGCTTTGACCCTTTACTATGACTCCCTGTGGCTTGCATATCAAGATGTAGCTAGCACATCTGTCCAGAGGCAGAAATCCATCTGTTCAAGGATACAGCCAAGCATGGTGACCCATGCCTTTAATCCCAGAAAGCGAGCCTTTAATCCCAGGGTGTGGTGGTAGAAAGCAAAAAGGTATATAAGATGTGAGGACCAGAAACTAGAAGCATTTGGTTGGTTAAGCATTCAGGCTTCTAGCAACACAGTTCAGCTGAGACCCATTCTGGATGAGGACTCAGAGGCCTCCAGTCTGAGGAAACAAGACCAGCTGAGGATCCGGCAAGGTGAGGTAGCTGTGGCTTGTTCTGGTTCTCTGATCTTCCAGTTCACCCCAATACCTGGCTCAGGTTTGATTTTATTAATAAGAACTTTTAAGATTCATGCTACATATCTGCCTGCATGCCCCTATGCTTCCCACCCTGATAATAGACGGAACCTCTGAAACTGTATGTAAATGTGTTCTTTAAAGAGTTAATGTGGTCATGGTGTCTCTTCAGTGCAATAAAAACCCTAAGACAGTAATCCTTTTGATAGTACTGGAAGGTATTTGTTGCTCAGGGGATGTTGGGATCTCTGGGACACTCAGGCACAAGTAACTCATCTGTTCTTTAAAAATAAAAACAGTGGAAGTGTCATGGGCTAGATCAACCTGAGGCTTTGCTCAAGGTCCTGATGTATGAAGAGGGAACATAGCTCCTCATCTAAAATTAGGACTAGGTTTTGCAGAGCCAGTAGTGGGCTGGGGCCAGGACCTTAGGGGAGCTGAGGCTTTGGATCCCGAGAAATGAACCCTTCCCACACTAAGGAACTGTGTATTTGATTCAAGGCCACTGTGTGCTCTGCCTCTGATGTCCTTGAGATATCCTGTGTTCCCCTTGTGTAACACTGTTTGATTTGCTTCCCACTGACTTAGCCCCATTGTATGACAGGCTTTGTTTGTTTTGTTTTGTTTTGTTTGCTGACCTTGTTCCTATTTTCTCTTTCAGAAAAAGTTATAGATGATACTGTGCTTAACTTGCTTGGTATAATACATAGCTTTGTGAAAGTCCCCAATGCCAGCTTTCTTATGTTCTCTTTCTCATCCCTTGGGTCTACTCTCTATCAGGAGCCTGTCACTGAACAACAATTTGATGGTCCAGGTCATCCAACCACAATGCCTTCTCCTGAAATCCTGGTCCAAAATAAACCCTCCCTGCCTCCAGCTGCTTCTTGTCAGACGTTTGGTCACATCTCTGAGAAAAGGAATTAGTATAGTCTTTGGGAACAGAAAGTGAGGAAAAACTACTTTGGGTTGTACCCAGCTATGACCGGAATATTTCTTGCTGTGATCTTCCAAAGATCCACTGTGAGGAAATTATAGGCACCTGTCCATGGAGGCACTCTGGGGCTGCGTTTTTTGTGCTTATACTGCCGAAGCTGCTGGATGGTTGGAAAGTGGTTTGGACTTCAACACTGGAACTGATAGGAGTTGGAAGTTATTCATCTTTAGAAATTGACATCAGTGACCTCTTTGACCTCAACACAGTTTGTTTACTGGTTTGGTGATTTTGGCTCATGGGGTTTGGTGTTTAAGTTTTGTGAAAGCCAAAGTTATGCTTTAAGTTTTAATTACTGTGCGGAAGAGATCCATAATACAAAAATGCTTTCCAACCTGCAAGCCCCTTGTCCAAGGACAGATACATCCTGAGGTGCTGGAGGCTCTTGTTCATATAAGGGAACAAGCCATATTTTCACTTCCCTAGACAAGTTTGGTTGCCCCAATTGTACCAAATGTTCTTGGTCACACTAGGTGGGAAGTATGTAGGAAGGAGGGACAATCAGGATGTATTCTTGCCCTCAATTGGACAAAGGTAGGGAGTATGTAGCCTTGTGGGTTTACTTTTATGATTACCCAACCAACAATGGCTTGTGGCCATTTTCTGGGAACCCCGGAATTAACCTGACCAGTGTCCATCATCCTGGCCAGTATAAAGCTTGCTTCAAACTTGGCTCCAAATTATGGTAGTGGTCTTATTCTCACCCAGTGGGGTTAACTGTTTTAAGTTTTTATTTACTAATTTTTGTTTTGGGTTTAATTAGTGCTCATGTTTTCATTTTTATTCATTAATATTTTCTATTTACTTTAAAAAATACTTGTTATTTCTTACTTTGGTTTCCCTTTCCTTACTCAAAAATGTAGTTTATACTGACTGTACACAATAAGGAAATTCATTATAACATTTCCATACATGCATATATTGCATTTAGATCATATTCATCTGCTCTAATTTTTCCCACTGCTCTAATTTTTCCCACATGACTAATGCCCCCCACCTCCACATGCTTTCATAATAAGTCCCATCAACTTTTCCATGTTTCTGGGAAACTGGCTTGTTCCATGTATTTTTCTGAAAATGACAAAATTTTGTTTTTATGGCTAACTATGAGACTTTAGCCTTGATTCTGCTAAGATGCTGCCTTTTTTATCAATATGTGTATGTGGGATTACCTAGCACTCTTTGGTGAACTCACCTTAACCATGAACATTCCCAAGTAACCCTCAGGGTTTTAGTTGTATCTGTAAAAAGGTCACCTCCTTTTATCTCCAGTTTTACTGTCTTGGTCCCTTTGGACAGGGTTTAGTAACCTTGCTTATCCTTTTCAATAGCCATGCTGCCATGTCCACCTCCTCCTCCTGCTGTCGTCAGCCGTGGGTTTGTTCTCATCTCCCCTCAAGTTATCATTGGGTTTCTGTGAGTACTTTCTGATGCTGGAATTGATAGCTATAAACATCTCTCTTAGACATGTTTTTAATTTTAAAAAATAATTTATTTGGGGGGAATTTAATACATGCAAACATTGTTTTCCTGTCACATTGACTCCCTCTTCCCCTTACAATTCCTGCTGGTCCTCCTCCCAACTTCCTATCCAGCTAGTGCTGCTCATATCTGAGAGTGTGAGGCCACCTACCATGGACCACACCCTAAAGAAAACTGACTCTGCCCCCACTACCAGTCATCAGCTGTCAGGAGCACCACAGCTAAGGTTGAGGGCTCCTGTGCCACTACCCCACCCATGCTGAAATGTTGATGGGCTTGATCTTGTTCAGGCTTTGCAGGCAACCAGAGCTGCTGTGAGTTCAATGACTCTTGTCATATTCAGGAGACAAAATTTCACTCCAGATCTCCCTGACCTCTGGCTCTTACAATCTTCCCGCCTCCTCTTCCGCAATGTTCCCTGAGCCTTGATGGGAGTGGGTGTGATACAGATGTCCATGACACTTGTTCTCTCCACTTGATTAGTTCTGAGTCTGGATATTAACCACCAACCACAACACAAAGATGCTTCTTTGGTGAGGACCCGAGCTGGACTGGGTAGAGAGGTCTTTAGAAGGCAGTCTGATATTATATCCATTTAGCAAAAATAATAGTGGTGGGAGTGGGAACTAGTTAGGGGAGGTTTAAGCAGGGAGAAGAGGAAGGATAAGAAAAGGAAAGGTTGGAGGGAAGGATAACACTACGGATACTTTAATGAGCCACATAGAAAAACTATTTAAAATACACACACGCAGGCATACGCGCACACATGCACGTACGCACGCATGCACGCAGAGTTCAAATGAAGTTACTCTACATGGAGGATAATGCTTCTTCCAGAAGCCAAAAGCTGCCAAATAAAAAGCCCACCCAGTGCCAGGTTTGGGATACCTCCCCTCAAATTGCTGGTCAAGGGGTCCCAGAGATGCCCCCAAACACTGGCTGTTACTACTGTTCTTGGCTTGGCTGCCCAACAACTTGATAGTAAGACATCCCCCCGCCCCTTTGCTGAAGACACCACACACTTTGGCCACAGAACTTGAAGAACTCAAGCACTGGAAGCTCACTCCCTGCTGGCTAGCTTCCATCGTGCTGAATGGTACCATGAGGGTACTGAGGAAGTGTCACAGTCAGCCTCTGCTGTCAACTTGACACAAGCCTATAAAGTCACCTGGGAAGTGGGGACTTAAGCTCAGGAATGGCCTCAAACGGACTGGCCTCTGGCCATTTCTCAATTGTTCACCGGTGTAGATGGTACCTATCCCACTATGGGTACACATTATCCGAAGGCAGGTAGGCCTGGGATATATAAGAAAGGCAGCTCATCTTGAGCCTGGGAGCAAGTCAGTAAGCAGTATTTCTCCAATGTCTCTGCTTCAGTTCCTGCTCTAAGTTCCTGCCTTAGCTTTTCTTGATAATGGACTGCAACCCATGAGATGAAATAAACCCTTCCCTCCCCTAAGGGAGAGAAGTTGCTTTGGGTCTGTGTTTTATCACAGCAAGAGAAGCAAACCAGAACAGAAAGAAAGTCATAAAAAGTGTTACCCAGCTAGGAACCCTATGAACTATCACAGTGATCAAGCTGACAATACAGGACACTGTAGTGGCATAGGTATCAGGGGGTGACCAACCACTTTCTTATTAGATTCAAGGCCTGTTACACAGGAATACATTCATACTTGATACTGTAGATCCAGTTAAGAACCTGAAGCTAGGAAGCTCGGGAGTCCTAGGGGGCGAACCTACTCCTATTAATGTTTTAAACGTAGCACTGTGCAATGAATGGTGTCACTTCCCAGAAGTTAAGGTGGTAGCATTGGAGTGGGATCTGACGTCTAGGACCGCTACTGAAGACATCCTCTGATATCACAATATTTTAATGACCCTTGGCTGTGGCACCTTTGTGGAGATGCAGCTGCCCGTGCCACACCTGCAGAGATATCAACTGGTTTTGAAGATCTGAGCTCAACAAGAGCAAAAACAATGCCTCCAACATCACTGAGGTAGACCATATAAAATCATTAGATCACCCAAATATCATCAGACTTTTCCGAAGAACTGATACATCATCAAACGTGTTTGTCATCATGGAACCTGTGGCAGGAAGAGCGCTAGTGAGCCTCATTGGGGCATTGGGCTGTGCACCCGAGGAGGAAACAGTCCCCATTGTCTGGCAAAAGGTACTGGCAGTTCACTATCTCCACCAAAACAAAACAGCACACAAAAACATTTAACTGAAGAGCATCCTTGTAGCTGAGGAGAACATCCAAATCCCATAGATAGAGTTTTCCTGCCTGGCCCACAAATCTCTCTCACCTGCCAGTCCCACAGCCGCTCAGACCTGACCAAGTAAACACAGAGACTTATATAGGTTACAAACTGTATGGCCGTGGCAGGCTTCTTGTTAACTGTTCTTACAGCTTAAATTAATCCATTTCTATACATCTATACCTTGCCACGTGGCTCATGGCTTACCAGCATCTTCACATGCTGTTTTCCATCATGGCGGCTGGCAGTGTCTCTCTGACTCAGCCTTCCACTTCCCAGCTTTATTCTCCTCCTTGTCCCGCCTATACTTCCTGCCTAGCCAATGGCCAATCAGTGTTTTATTTATTGACCAATCAGAGCAACACATTTGCCATACAGAACATCCCACAGCAAAACCCTGTGATTTCAGGCTGGCCACGAAAGTATCTCTGAACAAAGACTGAGGAGGCGTGTGGCACCCTTTACTATATAACCTTAGAGGTGTTAGTGGGCAGACACTATGACAGACTTGCCAGTGACATGTAGAGCCTTGGTATAGTGCTTTATGCAATGATGACAGGGTGCTTACCAAGCTAAGCACCAACCTTTTCAGGGATGCTCCAGATGATCATGACTACAAAGTGATAATCCACCTAACCTCTTAAAAAAAACAAAAACAGAACACCAAAAACTTCACTGTGTACATACTCAGTGTCAACCCCGGATACCAGATGACTAGAGACCAGCTCACGGGGTACCCATGGCTGTTTCACAGTGAAGAAGGTCCATTACCTTCCTCTAGAGAAACAGCCCCACAAGTCTCAATCTCCAAGATTGTAGAGATCATGTTCACCATGGGATACAACTTCCATGAAACTGTGGAGTTTTTAAAAACATTGAATGTTTAATGAAGTCACAGCAACATAGATCATATTAAGTTATTAAGTTCCAGGGAGAGCTGATAGCAGACAGTGAAGCCTATGCAGCCCTGTTTTGACCAAGGCCTTGCAGGGCCTCTCACTGTACTCCTCCCTCAAAAAGAGGAGTAGGAATGAACTGACGTTTCCACCTTCACATTTCTGGATGACCAGAAACAAAAGATGAAGGGTGGCAGAGGCCACAGCTCGCCTTCCATGCTCTGCTGCCTGTGGATGACCTGCCCTTGCATATCATTCTCACATATGGTGCTGTGGGTTTTAACTTAGGCAGCGGTATTTGGAGCAACATTGAGATCAGCATGACATCCTATGATACCCCACCTGGAAAATCCATCCTCCTTGGAGTCACCCACGATATGACAACCACAGAGCCAAATGAAAATAACATGGGCTTATCCTCCTAGGACATCGCCAGGAGTCAAACTCAGGTTGCACCCACAACTTTCAAGACCAACAAATGCAGGGGCTAGAAGCAGGTGAGGAGTCAAACTGCTAACATCCCGAGAACACTATGCTGCTGCCTGTCAGCTCCAAGTAGGAGTCAGGAATCCCAAAGTTAAGAGGCTACAATGAAGGGAGAGGGCAGTGAGTCCACAGGAAGCCTTGTAGGCACAGCTGCCAAGGTGGACGCACTTCTGCATTTTGTCTTTGCTTCTTGAATGCCCTTTGCAAATAAAAAAAAAAAATCCTAACTCGTTATGGGGAATGCAACTTGATATCTGTCACTTTAGAAGGGCCAGTCCTGCAGCATCACCCATATGTGGGAGCCTGGGAAAGCTGAGCCGGAAGCAGAGAGAAGATGCAACCAGAGGGTGGAGAGGGAGGGGCAGGGGTTGGCAAGGGATCACAATTTCTGAAGGAGGAGGCAAGGGATCACAATTTCTGAAGGAGGAGTCAGCAGGGGTTGGCAAGGGATCACAATTTCTGAAGGAGGAGTCAGGAAAAGAGCTACGATTCAGTTGATCTAGCTCAGCGCTAAGTCCTACCTGTGTCAAAAGTCACTAACAGAGACCCTTCCATGTGTCTCTGCTTTGATGTGGTGAAGGGAAAAGACCCAGTGAACGGCCACTTCATCGAGGGTGAAACTGGACAAACTCACAGATGCTGAGAGACAGAACAAGCTTGGTCAGGGTACTGTGTAACTTCTGAGTCAGGTCTTTTAGCCACAGTTCCTTGTGCAGCCACAGGCCGGGTCTGTGTGGAAGCTTACTCGGAGTGTCTTCACACATCTCTGCTGGACAATGTAGGAGAGATTGAGCATAGGAGGGAACAGAGCCCACGTACAAAGACTGCTGCTGTCGAACTGTTTCTGGCTGGGTGCTGCCAGAGCCTATTGCCAGAACAGTACCAGGGCCAGCCAGCCAATCTCACCCCGGAAGACTGAGGCCCCTGAGCAGGTCCCTCTCATATCTACTCAGGGGAGGTCAGAAGGGAAAGAATAAGAGCTGCACCTACTATCCCTTTAGTTTCTGAATACCAGCAAAAATGAACTTGCTGTTCTCTGAAGGGGCTGTAGACCTTAGCCTGAGGAATGTGGGGTTTTGCGCCAGCTTGTCCATTTGCCTAGAGTGTCCTTCCTCTTTCGTAGCTGCTTATCCACATCTTGTACTATGTAGCCAGGGGTTCCTTGACCCAGAGGCCTACACTGACAAGCCATGGTAGTGATGGCATAGAGAGCCATCCTAGCTTTTTCATTGAAGAAGCTAATGTGTGATTTTCTGGGGCTCTGGAACTCAGTCCAGGAGCCCAGCAGGGACCTATGAGACAGAACAATTTCTCCTCCAAGGGCTGGTTTTCCATTAAGCCTTCTGAGGTCTGGGGCTCAATGGACACATCCCTTAAGGAGTTACCACATTTGGGGAGGCTGACTGTTACACACGCCCCCCTTTGGTCCTATTTGTTTTTCACAGTATAAAAAGGTCACCCAGGCCGCTTTTCCCTCACAAATGTTCCAGAAAATCTTTCTGAGCAGATTAAGACAATGTCCCAGCAGAGCCAGAAGGGGATGTATGGTGCTCACCATCTGAGGAGGTTCAACTGTCCCTGCAACCTGTCCCAGGTCACTGTGAACGTGAAAATGAGGAACTTGAGATCCTCCAGGTGGGACAGCTCCCTCTTGTTTGCTCTGAAGGAGCCACAGCCGGGTTAGGTTGCATTTGGGATCAGATTCTGAACAAATGTAAAGGTCATGGTTGCTGCTGCTGCCATTGCGGCTACTCTGGTAGCTTACAAGAGCCCTGGATTAAACACCAAGAGCTCTCATATTGGTGACTGCAAAGCCAAACTAAGCAGAGTTAAGACATAGAGGAGAGAGAGTGACCACTTGCAGTGGGCAAGAAGAACACAGTGACATCTCAAAAGCAACGACCCTCTCCGAGAAAGCAAGGGGACTCTATTCGGGAGCTCTAGATGAGTAGGTCCCTCCTGATTATGGTCTGCAAAGGAGGACACCACACTGCTGAGCATCCACAGTGAAAATGTTCACTACACTTCTGAGCACGCTCAGAAAAGGAGTTCACTACATGCCCAAGCATGCTCAGTGAAGGAATACATTATATTCATGAGCTTGCTCAGTTTTAGGTCACAGAGTTCATGCTTAAGTGATGGACAGAAATGCCTGCAGGTATGGACAATTTGCACTGTCATATTGAAACTGAAAGTAACAGAAGGGACACTTCGAGGTGCCTTGATACAGTCTGCCCTGGAAGGGTCCTGTCTCACTTTATGCCTGACAGTACCACAGTGGACACTGGGGCTCACGTTGCCATCTCTAGGGCACAAGGCTCACAGGGAGCTGTTTGGGCATAAGCAGTCACTTTTACTAGATTTCACATTCAAAAACCACTAGTGAACTGTATCCATGTCACTCACCAGAAGTAGGAGCAAAATGCAGTCACAATGTGCCGGAAAGCACTGAATTAATATACAATGACACAGTTTATGTCCCTTCTGGCTTTCACATCTGGTCTCTTCATTCCTCAAAACATGTCTTCCAGGGATATAAGCATGGACCCCACCCCCGCCCCCACCTCTTTTGCAATGGCTTCCTTATGTCTTTGTTCTGACCCTGTGAGAAGAGGGTCTGATGTTAATAGATGGTCCCCAGCCAGAGCCACAAGGCTCAAGACAAAGTCCTCATCTTCAGTGATAGGCCAATTATGTTGCTAAAGTGTGAGGGCACATCCTTACTTTAGTCAGACTTCTTTCTCTGCAAGGACCAACTTCCACACTTGGAGAGGACAGAGGTGTCCAAGTGGTACTAACTGTCCTCTGCATTCTCCAGGCTCCTTCCTGCTGTGGCAGGACACTGTGTCCTTGTTGGCTCTGCCTGACAGGTTTCAAGCTTCTCCCTGGCAGCTGGATATTTGTGAACTAAATAAAAAAAATGACAGTAATCAATAGAAAGGCTATACGCTAGGTTCATAGCAAATTTAGGGCACAACACACCCAGCAAGCTTCTCGGAGTAATAGCTGAGTAAACTCCCAACTGCTGAGTCAACATTTACCTACTTGCAAAAATCTTCTTTGCCCTAATGAATAAAAACTATTGGAATAGAAATGTGGAGAGACTTTTATGAGTGTTCTTCAATTGTTCTGTGAGTCACAATGTCCCCTTTCCCTAAACTGCTTCTGTACTCACTGTCTATGATACTTTTTCTCACAATTACCCATCCCTCAAGATCATATTCTGTTCCACTATGCCTTTCCAGAATCCCTATGAGAAATGGCTACAGGCTGAGCCTCAAGGTACTGTCTACACTGCATGAGAGATGTTGACAGAGATGTGTGGGTGCATACTGTGGGCTAGGTGTGACATACTGTGGGTCTTGGACAGACTACAGTGGTCAAGATGCTGTCCTGTTCTCTGGTCATGAGAGACCAGAAAAGGGTGAGGGTGCGGCTCAGAGGCAGGACACATACTGAGCATGCTCAGTCCCCAGTGCCTGAGCACATGTCTAGAGGATCGCTCTGCGGGTGGAGAATGAGGAGCTGCAGCATCCTGAGACTCATCAGAAGACTGTTTTGTCACCTGTTCTTTGGTGTTGGTGATCAATGCAAAGCCTGCGTGCACATTCTGCCCTTGATCTAGACCCCTGGTCCACATTCCATGTTTGAGGTTTGTTTGGAGATATTCTGCCCAAACTGGTCTTGAATTCCCAGACCCAAGCAATTCTCCTGACTCATCCTCTCATGAAACTGGGACCACACACATATCATGACTCCCAGGCAACAGCTCTTCTTTTTTTTTTTTTTTCCTGGAACTCACTTGGTAGTCCAGGCTGGCCTCGAACTCACAGAGATCCACCTGGCTCTGCCTCCCAAGTGCTGGGATTAAAGGTGTGCGCCACCAATGCCCAGCAGCAGCTCTTTTTAACAGAAAATTTATGAGCCTCATTTCTTGAAACACTTCATCTTTCCCCTGTGGAATTTTTCTTTTTTCTTCTTTTGCAGCACTGGGAATCAAAGCTGGGCCTCACACAGCCTAAAAACATGCTCTCTCTCACAAACCTACACACCCAGCTGACCCTATGCCAGTGCGAGACTTAGTAATGGATCAGAGCAGAGAACCATGATGGGTAGGGAGTGTTCTGTTTCTGAACTGTTTGGGTTGGGAAAGACTTTTAATTCCCAAAGCTTCTCATAGCCTGGTCCCCGAGGCTGGACATGGGATGGAAGGAACCATTCTGAGTACCATAGAAGCAGAGAACTGAGTCATATAATAGCCCATCCTCCCCCAGGACAAAGGCTACAATGCCTGAAGCATTATGAGATGATTCAGTCCCTTCCAGGTTAGCTCATGAGAGCCATTAAGGACATTGGTTATCACAGGCTGAGGTTCCCATAACTATCAGGAACTAGAAGAAGACAGAAGGGACAAGCATTACTGACAGAATGAGGGGTGAGAACAGCAGTGTCCGGTGCCCAGTTACCAGGCCAAATAAGACTGTGTTTATTGCAGATTAAAGAGAGGTTGATGCAGCAGGACTAGGCTGGGGCTTTGGTGGCTTTGCTGAGCCCCGCGGTAAGAAGTGATATCTACATGGCAGGAGAAGCCCTAAGAAAAATGAATGACTCCACTAGGCATGAAAAATGGGATTTAAGAAGTGTAAAAACAGCGCGAAGGGAGGAGAGAAGGATAAAGGGGTCACTCAAAGTCCAGTGTGGCAAGAACTATGTCAAGTGGTTCGTTCCTAAGGAAACAGTCCACAGAATGTCAAGTGCTGTGCTAGTGAGAATCTGGCTTTGTTCACAAAGGACATGTGATTTTAAAAATGCAGATGAGAAAAGATTAACCTTGATATGGGAATAAGCAATTCTCCCTACCCCCAAGTATGTGGATTAAGGAATGCTAGGGTTGAGCATTGCTCTGGGCAAGAAACAGAACTCCAGGTAGGCATCTCACCTGCCCAACAACAGAGTGCCCAGGCCACGTAACCCTACTCTCTAAGTCAGGCAGGTACAGCCTCCAGAGTCAAGGGTAAAGCAGCCAGCCTATGATATTCTGGAAACACCATGTGGGAGGTCAGTGCTCTTCCAGCTTACCTTTCCAAGTGGGCAGTGGGCTGTGTGTCCATGGAGTATTCCAAACGGTCCCCTGGAGCCAGATCTTCCACTTCACCTGGGAAGAAGTGCACATGCACGAGTTAGCTTTCCACAGGGGCAAAGATGGCAAGTCTGCCAGAAAACTCAGAGGAGGATGAGGAGACAGGGCCATGTGAGCAAACCTCAGAGTCTAGAACAGTGGTTTCTCAACCTGTGGGTTGTGACCCCTTTAGGTCAAACAACCCTTTCACCGAGGTCACCTAAGACCATCAGAAACACAGATATTTGCATTGCAATTAACAACAGTAGAAAAATTACAGTTATGAGGTAGCAACAAAATAATTCTATGGTTGGGGGCGTCACCACCACATGAGGAACTGTATTAAAGAGTCACAGCATTAGGAAGGTTGAGAACCGCTGTGCTAGAAGAAGCAGAGGCAGAGAGCACTATGCAACCTCTACCTGACTTTTACAATTCAGATTTATAAAAGGAGTTTTTAAAGTTCATTCCAAAAGCAGCTATGGACCATTGGTACTTGTGGATGAAGCCTCCTACATCACCAGGGAGGAGAGGAACGCGAGGAACGCGAGTGGGTATGAGAAAGGAAAGGGCTGGCTGTCAGAGTGAAGGGTTCTAAGGCCAAATTTAGGGGGAGGTTCCTGGTAATTAGGAGACAAATTCAGAATTGGAAACTTCCCTTCTTTTTATTTACCCTGGTGTAGTCTTAAACTCACGATGTAACCAAGGACAGCCTTGAACTCCTGATCTTCCTGCCTCCACCTCCCAAGTGCTAGAATGTGGTATGTGTCACCGTACCAGGCTCCAAGAATTGGAGAGTTTCTTAAGGAACCAATTCCCACTGTGTCCCCAGACCCATTGAGATCAATCCCACAACTACAATGACAGAAATACGCTCTTCTTTACAAGGCCAGTTGAACCCTCTGCTGGCATCACAGCTTCGTCAAGTAGCCCCTAAGGAAACAGCTAACAGAATGGCAATGTTGTGCTAGTGAGCTTCTGGAGGCTCTGAAGACTGAGAGGGCACGCATGGCTTCAGATTGAACACATCCTCAAATACTCATGAGGGGCCTATTGTCCCTCAGTCTGGGGAAAGGGTAGGTGTACACCAACCAAGGAAGCCACAAGAATTCTCACACACACCCCTCCCCCACAAATTCCCAAATGCACTTCAATTCATCCAGACTTTACCCAGGATCCAGGTCTCAACAGGGTCCCAATAGATAAGGGTGAGAAACGGTGAAATTTGGGGTCACTCACACCTTCTTTTGTTTCAAGCATCAAAATCCTAATACAGCATGGCCAAAAGTCTAAAAAAGGAGGCTGTGACACACACTATGGTGGCCCTTGAGAACACTGTAGTGACACACTATGGTGGCCCTTGAGAACACTGTAGTGACACACTATGGTGGCCCTTGAGAACACTGTAGTGACACACTATGGTGGCCTTGAGAACACTGTAGTGACACACTATGGTGGCCTTGAGAACACTGTAGTGACACACTATGGTGGCCCTTGAGAACACTGTAGTGACACACTATGGTGGCCTTGAGAACACTGTAGTGACACACTATGGTGGCCTTGAGAACACTGTAGTGACACACTATGGTGGCCTTGAGAACACTGTAGTGACACACACTATGGTGGCCTTGAGAACACTGTAGTGACACACTATGGTGGCCTTGAGAACACTGTAGTGACACACTATGGTGGCCTTGAGAACACTGTAGTGACACACACTATGGTGGCCTTGAGAACATTGTAGTGACACACTATGGTGGCCCTTGAGAACACTGTAGTGACACACTATGGTGGCCCTTGAGAACACTGTAGTGACACACTATGGTGGCCTTGAGAACACTGTAGTGACACACTATGGTGGCCCTTGAGAACACTGTAGTGACACACTATGGTGGCCTTGAGAACACTGTAGTGACACACACTTATGGTGGCCTTGAGAACACTGTAGTGACACACTATGGTGGCCCTTGAGAACACTGTAGTGACACACTATGGTGGCCTTGAGAACACTGTAGTGACACACTATGGTGGCCTTGAGAACACTGTAGTGACACACTATGGTGGCCTTGAGAACACACACTATGGTGGCCTTGAGAACACTGTAGTGACACACTATGATGGCCTTGAGAACACTGTAGTGACACACTATGGTGGCCTTGAGAACACTGTAGAAAGTGAAACAAGCCAGGCACAAAGGACGAATACAGCATGATTATACTCACCTGAGGTCCCTGGAGTTGCCAGAGTCATGGAGACAGGGAAGAACAGGGAGTGATAATGTTTGTTCTCTAGCATCCACATGCATGTGAATACGTGTATTTTCTCACACACACACACACACACACACACACACACACACACACACACACACACATACACACGAAAATATTTTATCAAGAAGAAAGATGTTGGAGACAAAAACAGCAAAGAAAAACCCTGGCTTGTTTCTGATATTGGAAAGTGTCTTCCCCCAGTACTGTGGAACAGCCAGGCTCTGTCATCTTTCCAGAGAGGACTCTGGCCCTGTCCTTATCCTGTCTGCATGCTGTGAGGACAGTGGTGGCCCTAGGCTTCAGCATGAGAGACTCTGGAGGGCCAGGGCAGGACAATGGCTTCCTCACAGTCCAGTGACTGACAGTGCCATCTAGCCATGTCATACGAACAGAAAACAGGAACAAACCTTCACACTAACCGACCACAAAAGCCATCCAGCTGCTCAGTTCACACTTTGGAAGAAATCCACAAATTAAAAGAAAAGCTAAACTCCAGCTCCCTGAGGTTTACAGACTACCTCCGCCACTCAAACTATGACGTGACCACATTGTGCTTCTGACTTCTCATGAGTAAAAAAAAAAAATCCAGCTTTTCCCTTGCAAAGGTCAAGATGATGTGAAGACAGTGGAACTCTGTAGAAAGGAAGGGGATGAGGCCTAAGCTAACGCAGTTGGGTCTGGGTGTCCTGGGATTCAACTAACTGCAGCCTCAAAATGGAGGAGGCAACACTGGTCCTGTGAGCGCAAAGCAACTAGGCCCGTAACGGTCAAATCTGTACTAAACACGCACAGAGCATTTTCTTGTTATTCCTGAATTAATACAGTGGTGGTGGTTAACAGGTCCTAGGATCACCCAAGGGATATGCCTCGGGTCCTGTCTGCAGAGGATGATCTGGATTACGTTACATTAGTATATTAGTACATTGGTTAAGGTGGGAAGACTCCCCCAAATGTGGGAGGCATCGTACCATGGGCTGCAGTCCTAGACCGAATGAAAAGGCAAAGTGAGCTGAGCACCAGCATTTTCTCTCTGCTCCCTGACATGTGACCACTGCAATGTGACCCGTGTCTCTTGTTCTTGCCACCATGCCTACCCTGTCCTGCCATGATGGACTGCAACCTCAACTAAATAAATACTTCTGTCGTAGCTGGGATTCCTATTGTTGTGAAGAGACACCATGAGCATGCCAACTCTTATAAAGGAAAACATTTAATGGAGTGGCTCACAGTTTCAGAGGTTTAGTCCATTATTATCATGGTGGGACATGGCAGTGTGCAGGCAGACATGGTGCTGGAGGAGGTTGCTGATCTGAAGGCAACAGGAAGTGGACTGATACACTGGGTATATCTTGAGCATATGAGACCTCAAAGCTTATAGTGACACACTTCCTCCAACAAGGCCACACTTACTCCAGAAAAGCCATACCTTCTAATGGTGTCACTCCCTATGAGCTTATGGGGGCCATAATGAAATTCACACTACCATACCTTCTCTCCCTAAGTTGATTTTTGTCAGGAATTTGGTCACAGCCACCGGAAAAGTAACTAATCAAACAGTGCGACTATGCATTAACATTCACATTTATTAGGCATTGTGAATGTTAAACTGAATTGTTTAATCTAGCAAGTTTGACCTTGTTGTAGCCCACTAGGTCTCCTAGTGGCTGTACCCAGCAGGACTGCATAAGAAGTTGATTGGACCACGGGCCTGGGTACCAGGTGACTGTAACTCGCAAGGGGGCAGTTGTTTGCTCCACACCTTGGCATTATTATAAACAGACCTTTGGAATAAAGTTCTGGGCTGGTGGATAAGGATCCAGGCCCACCCGAGTCCATCCTGTGTTTTCTCTGTTTCTCTCCCCCTCTGTTTCTAACTAAGTCTCTTATTCCTCATTCCTCAAGAGTAAATAAGTGTGGAGCTGGTCTCTTACATGACCTAAGGGATTTTCCTACCTCATAAACTACAAACTGATGAAAAAAACCCTACTTTTACAAAAAGTAGTGGAGTCTCAACCACTCACAAACAGCCAACTAGTCCATATTCAAATAAGAAAACCAGGAACTGTAAAGAATTAGACCGTCTCTACCTCACTTTCTGTTTTCTGTATGCTATTTCCTCTTCTCTGTCTATAAATACAGCCAGACATGTGGATACTACTAGGATGTTACAGAATTCTAGAATGGAAATAAAGCCTATTAAGATGCACAAAGCGACAGGACTGAAGGGGTAGCTCAGTAGTTAAGAGTGCTGGCTGTTCTTCCAGAGGACCCAGGTTTGATTCCCAGCACCCACAAGATGGCTCACAACCATCTGTAACTGTGGTTCCAGGGGATCTGATGTTCTCTTCTGGCCTCCACTGGCACCAGGCATGCAGGTGGTACACAGGCATACATGCAGACAAAACACTCACACATACAATGAAACGAAACTTTGAAAAATATGCAAAATGAATCTAGGTGCAGAGTGCTCCACATAGAGAGAGCACAAGGCCCTAGAGTCATCTTAGCTATGAAAAAACCACAAAAATGTATGTTGTAATGTTGACTTTTAGCACGAATAATGAAGGAGAAGTTAAAGCATGCTATACAGGAGCATATGTATAGGTGAGACACGAACATAAGGCATTCTATACAGGGGACTTTGGTATGCACAAGGAGAGGTGGCTAACATGCAGAATTTAATCTCTTTGGGCACTGAAAGGAGACAGCACACACCCAGAGCATGGCTGGAAAATAAAAAAACTATAGAAATTAAAATGGAAAACAGAACTCAGTCAATGCCCAGGCTTGCTCTGTTTCACTGGCTTACTAAACTTTCCAGTAAATCCCTTTTTTCATCACACCCTGGCTGACAGGCTGATACTTTTGATGACACCCTTGCTAAACACCCAGCCAAATCACCAGCAACAGCTCAGAAACATCCTCTCACATCTGCTCAGCAAACGAGGCACAGAAAAATGGTAACTGGACCAAAGGCAGGGCCAGCTGGTGCAGGCAGCTTGATTCTAGAGAACCGTGAGGTCTGCTTACACTATGGGCTTAGGAGAAAGTTCAAGAACAAACTCCAACAACATCAACTACCCTCTCCGTGATAAATGATCTGCATTTCACTTTTAAATGACAGATGGCCTCTGACCCAGGCCATGTATAAGGTGACTTTCTCCGATGAGCAGTCATTACAGAGCTGTACAGCTTCTCTCAGTAGCAAAGAAACCGCAGGCACTTCCATTCACAGCAAAGGGTGGCACATGGTTTTAAAAACAACCTTTTAAGGCAATTTCAAGACGGGGGGCGGGGGGGGGCGGGGAATCTCTTGTACTCTTTCAAATGGAAAGCTAGCTCTGTGTTTATGTGTATATGTTATAGAGTGGGTGTGAGTGTGGGTGTAGACTGTAGAATTTAACAGGAGACCACGTTGTAGGGAAAGACATTAGGGGAGGGGGAAAGAGGACAACAGGAGACATGTGCTATGAAAGCTGAGAGGGGACGTCTAAGGACAGGAGGACACAATGTGAGGAGGGCACAGGGGGATTAAGGAGTAAAGAATCAACAGGAACAAAATCCTACATGCTAATAAAAACAAATAGAACACACGGTTTGAAAATGATGCTGAGCAGAACAGTAACTATCTGCAGGTAAAGTGGGCGGACTAGACAGAGGCATTCACTCAACTCTTGCTTTTGACAGGCTCACGGTGAATCACAGGATTCTCACTAATCTTCAGATAAACACTGTAAATACTGTTCTTGCCTCAGACATCGTCTGCTGGCTAGCAAGGGATCGTCTTACTGAAGAATGGACAGAACCTCATCCATCAGCCTCCGAGAGGAGACAGTCTTCCTGGGAGATTCCCCACAAGCAAAAACCACAATGACATCTGAAGAAACCCAGGACTGTGCCCTGCAGAGCAGCCCCCCAGCCCCACCTTCACTGGTTAACCCAGGCCATCATGTCTAACCCAGGACATGTTAACCCAGGAAGATGTGTGGGTGGAGACGAAGATGCTTCCAAAAACCCAAGAACTATCTGCTGCAGGAGGAGGCTTCTCTGATGATGGCTGAGCAAGACACTGGTCATATTTGCCTTTGTGGGTCTGGGTTACCTCACTCATGATGATTTCTTTTCTAGTTCCCCACAGCTAGACAGTGACAAACCTTGGAACACTCTGCCCTAAATGGGATGTCTCCATCAACTCTCTCCTCTCAGAGCTCTGGGAACTCTGTGGAAGAGGAGGACACCACAAGGAACAAGGCCTGCTAAACGCAGCATAGCTGACACACGTATCAACTCACAGGACTGCGGCAGCACGCATAGGGTCTGCACCAGCAGTCCTGGGGCTGAAGGGAGGAGTGGACACACGCCCCCAGCCCTAGCCGTGAGCATATCTCCCACTGATAACCACTTCAAATGAAAAACCAGCTTTCTCCAAGCGAGTCTCACTGGGGAAACAAACCGTTCTTAAGGGTAGGCCCCATGCCCAGCAGTAGATGCCAACCCAGCCACTCAACAGCATCTTTGGAGGTTCTTTGTCTCATAATGCTAAGTTAGGGCATTCTTTTTGTTTTACCTTACAGGTTCTTAGTACACGTATCATTATGGCTTTTGGTTTTATGTTTTTATGGGATTCCTGTGTGTGCAAACGTGTATGTCTCTGTGTCTATACATGTTTCCTGTACTTCCTCTTTGGCTCTTTTTCTATTCTGATTGTTCGTTTTTTGTTTTATCTTATTTTATTATTATTATTCCTTAGATGTCTGTTTTCTATGGAGAGACATAAAGGGTGTGGATTAGAAGGGCGGGGAGGTGGGGGAGAACTGGGAAGAGGAGGGGAGGGGAAACCGTAATCAGAACATATTGTATGAGGAAAATCTATTTTAAATAAAACAAAACAAAATAAAAACAAACCCTAGAACTACACAGAACAGCCAGCCCCACACAGATGGCATGCTTACACAGAAGTGGCACTCACATAAAAGGTAGATGGGACACCATACAAAAGGGGCACCCATGCTGAAGGGCCTCACACCACAAAATGGGTACCCACATGGAGGGGCACCCACATGGGGGGCACCCACATGGAGGGGGTACCCACATGGAGGGGCACCCACATGGAGGGGGTACCCACTTGGAGGGGCACCCACATGGAGGGAGTACCCACATGGAGGGGGTACCCACATGGAGGGGGTACCCACATGGAGGAGCACCCACATGGAGGGGGCACCCACATGGAGGGACTACCCACATGGAGGGAGTACCCACATGGAAAGGTACCCACATGGAGGGGCACCCACATGGAAGGGGTACCCACATGGAGGGGGCACCCACATGGAGGGGGTACCCACGTAGAAGGGGCCATTGTGGGATGTGCAGCCCTGACTCTGGATCATATAAGTATGCCGATGGGCTCTATTCCCAGGCTGAGAATCTCCTAGCTGTGGCTCTTCAGCCCTATTGAAGCAAGTTCTTCAGTGTAAGTGTTAAGTAGCACAACTTTCCATCAGTACATATGCCCAGGACCATTTCACTCCCTTTCCCAGTCTCTCATGCCCCGTGCATCAGTCCTCAGTTCTCTTCCTAGACATGTCTTGAATCCAGTCTCTTCTCTCTTCCCTGCTCACATCCTAAGAACAGCCCCCACTATCCTTGCTGTAGTTTACTTCAGTCCCCCTCCAGGTCCACACCTACATGTTTGACCCCCTGACAAACACACCCTTTCATGAGACAACTGGACTGTGTTGCTTCCTTTCTTAGGACCCTCCGAATGACCCCCTATGATCCTGCTGAGAGCTTCAAATGACCTGCCTCTGTGTTCTAGGTAGTCTCATCTCCACCAGGTAGCTGCCCTGACCTTTCTGATGGGTTTGGCCAACCCAAGTATTTCCTTGCTCTGAGATGCAGATACATACTTTATGGCCTTACCACAACCTCAGCTCAAAGTCCATTTCCCGGCAAAACTCACCCTCCTCTCAGCTAGGACTTCAGTCTCACCTACTTGAGATGAGTCAGTCTCACCTACCCTACACCACCCACATGATTTACCAATCTCTTCCTAACACTGTTTCTCTGGCACCTACAATGCCTATTTTACTTTATTGCCCTCACTCCACAAATGAGATGATTCCATGATTTTCAAGAAATGGTATGGTGGTCTTTTATGACTTGCATGTGGGTTCCTCCTACAAATGGATACTGAGGTTTGGTCCCCAGTGTGATACAATGAAAGGCAGAGGGCCTTTAAAAGTGAAGAAGAGTCAGGCAAGATGGCTTATCAGGTAAAGTGTTAGAGGCAAGTGATAATCATGGAATCCGCATAAATGTGGAAGGAATGAACCGACTGTACAGAACTGTTCCCTCACTTCTGAATGTGTGCTGTGGCAATGTACACATACCTACATCCCTACACACATCATACTCAATATAAGGGGCCCTTGAAGGTCTTACCTAACCCCTGAAATCCCAGGTTTCAATAGAGACGTGTTGGTTCACAACTAGTAAGGCAGATAATCTATCTAATATCCAGTAGTACTTACTCAACATGAAAGGGGCACACAGCAACAGGAACTATGATCTGCAGGCTTTTATTTGCTACATTCTGATGAGGGTATACTAGCTCACCAGCTATCTCACGGAGGAGTCAGCAGCATTCTGGCTGCCAAATGATTCTCAGGGAGATTGACATCAATGAAAACTCAGCATGTCTCACTGCCTGTCAAAGAAATATCACAGTTCTGGGACTGTCACCACCCATCATAAACAACACACCATGAAAGATACGTTCTTCACAGTTATCTCTCCCCCAGACCCAGCCATTTTGACATATACATGCCAGGAACACATAGAGATTGAAGGACCATCTACATGACTAAGATACAGACAACTCTGAATCCATCTGTATACAGAACAACCCAAACTCAACATTGAAAAGAACTCATTGGTCCTAAAGAATTAACTAACACAATACAGAGTAATGCAGTAGTAGCTCATGGTCAATAGCATGATGAACCAGTAACAAATCAAATAGATCTCTAACACATGCCAATTCATTGTTGCCTGAATACTTTTTGCAAAAACATCTGATCATATACATTGTATACACGAATGCATGTATACACACAAGGGGTATTCCAGTAAATTGTAAGACATCCTATAGGGAGGGGGGGCAAGCCTTGGCTTTTACATCATGTAACAATATCATTAGGACAAATTTCAACCTACCAACCTAATGCCTGGGAAGAGATGAGCATCACCTGCTACCAATGCCAGTTCCTGAACACCCACATCCTTCCCCATAAATATGGCACATGGTCCACCTGCTCCCCATGTAATAGCCTCCACCCCAACCTCTCAGTCACAGCACATATTTCCAGAACATAAATATTTCAGTTTGTGAATACATGCATACACCTACTATCTACATCCTGAACACACAGATACACCATGTGTTACTGCCTAACTTCTAGAGAAAAAAAACAAAACACCTACTTACTCTAGGTTACGTATATGCCCCTGCTACAACACATAAGCAACGAGCGCCTTTGACAAGCACGCACAACACAGATGGCTCATGTGAACACAATAGGAACCCAATAGACACAGACTCTACAAACCACTGAGTACACACAATTTTCTCATGTATCACCCTGAATCGCATCCACAGGAAACTAACAGTCCACAATAAATATACTCCACAATTCCTGAATGTACACAAATCTCCACAGCCTCTCTGATTCCAATCACTGACAAGGAAACATCGCATCTACCATAGAACACCTGCATGAACCCAAGAACTCAAATACATTTAAAGCCAAAAAAACCACATATGTACCTAACACACAGGACCAAACACAAATACTGGGAACACACATACAAGCAAAATCTTCAAAAATGCTATCCTAAATAAACAAAAAGAGGACCACAGAGCCAGCTATATATACATTTTATATATACCCAAATATGCATATTCACAAAATCCATGAATGGCAAGCCAAACACTCAGATACATACTCACAAAATAAAAAAATTTTAATCTCTCATAAATAGAGCCCTGCCTGTTCCATGGCCAGCACCAAGAGGTAAGATAAAGATAGAGACATCCACATAGACAACCACACAAATGCCTGTACACTAATTTCTGTATTGTGTCTATATACATACAACTACCACACACACACACACGTGCAAACATTTCAACTACCTGAATATACATTTCTGTAACACAATATACCATATTTCACACCTAAAAAATACAGTCTCCCAAACTCATTCCCTAAACATACTCGTATATACCTAGAAACACTCTATCATTAACCAAACCTAATATACTACTAATACTCCTTAATTTAATTTTCTGTGATATATATTTCATGTACTTACCTGGATCTACACAATCACTTTAGATGTCCAACACACATAGAAGTGTTAGGATACCATTTAAAAATCACCTGTCCCTGTATCCTGACCCACAAATTTACCAGAGGCCAAGCTGGTATCCAGAACCCCAAGTAAGACCCTGCCTACAAACCACCAACACTTCCTCAGAGCCTGCCCAGCTTTCCCCAAAAGCCCCTCCCCCCATCACCATATCCCAGCCAACAACTCCAGCAGAAGAGCCCTGCTCTACCAAAGGCCACACCAGTACCCAGAACCCCCAGAACCCCCCGAATTCATGCAGGCTGCCAAAATCCCAGCAGAGGCACCCTTCTAGACCAGAGGACTCACCAGCCACCAGAACCACAGGCCACTCAGGCCAGAAGACCAGAGAGGAAATAGAAACCAAGGGATAAAACACACATCCAACAAAGACAACTCGGAAATTGGCACCTGAGCCAACAATTATTCCAAACCCAGAGGCAAAGAAGCAGTGTAAGAACACAATCAACAACAGCCAGGGTAATATGTCACCACTAGAGCTCAGCTCACCACAGCAGGCTCTGAATAGTCCAACACAGCCGAAGCCCAAGAAAACGACCTTAAAAACAACTTCATGATGATTATAGAAGTCCTTAAAGAGGAAGTGAATAAATCCCTTAAAGAAATGCAGGAAAACACAAAGAATGGGAGAAAATGATTAATACCTTAAAGAAATCCAGGAAAGCACAAATGGGAAGAAATGAATAAATCCCTTAAAGCAAGCCAAGAAAAAACAAACAGTTGAAGGAGATGAATAAAACTATTCAAGACCTGAAAATGAATATAGAAGCAATAAGGAAAATACAAACTGAGGAAGTCCTGGAGATGTAAAATCTAGGTAACTGAACAAGAACCACAGACGCAAGCATCACCAACAGAATACAAGAGATGGAGGAGAGAGTCTCTGGCATTGAAGATACAATAGAATAAACTGGTACATTGATCAAAGAAACTGTTAAACCTAAAAAATCCCTGACACAAAACACCCAGGAAATTTGGAACACCATGAAAAGACCAAACTTAAGAATAATAGGAATAGAAGAAAACAATCCCAGCTCAAAGACCCAGAAAATATTTTTAACAAAATCATTGAAGAAAATTTTCCTAACCTTAAGAAGGACATACCTATAGAGGTACAAAAAGTTTACAGAACACCAAATACAATGGACCAGAAAAGGAAGTCCCCATGCCACATGATAATCAAAACACTAAACATACAGAACAAAGAAAGAATATTAAAACCTGCAAGGGAAAAAGAAGAAATAACATATAAAGTCAGTCCTATTAGAATTACACTGACTTTTCAACAGAGACTCTAAAGCCAAAAGAGCCTGGATAGATGTCTTCCAGATTCTAAGAGACCACGGATGCCAGCCCAGACTACTATACCCAGCAACATTTTCAATCACCATAGATGGAGAAAACACGATATTCCATGACAAAGTCAAATATAAACAAATATCTATCCATAAATCCAGCCCTACAGGGGTATTGGAAAGAAAACTCCAACCCAAGGAGGCTAACTATACCCATGAAAACACAGGAAATAATCTCACACTAGCAAAACCAAAGGAAGGCGTACAGATACATACAAACACACAAACACACACTACCATCACCAACAAAATAATAGGAATTAACAATCATTTGTCATCGATATCTCTCAATATCAATGTACTCAATTCCCCCCCAAAAAAAGGTATTGGATGCACAAACAGGATCCATCCTTCTGAAGCATACAAGAAACACACCTTAACATCAAAAATAGATATTACTTCAGAGTAAAGGGTTGGGAAAAAAATTTCCAAGCAAATGGACCCAAGAAGCAAGATGGTGTGGCTATTCTAATATCTAACAGAATAAATGTCCAACCAAAGTTAATCAAAAGAGATGGGGAAGGACACTTCATACCCTTAAAAGAAAAATCCACCAAGATGACATCTCAATTCTTAACATCTATGCCCCAAAAACAAGAGTACCCACACTTGTAAAATAAACATTACTAACGCTTAAATCACACATCAAACCTCACACATTAATAGTGGGAGACTTCAATACCCCACTCTCACCAATGGACAAGTCATCCAGACAAAACCTAAACAGAGAAATAATGGAGCTAATGGACATTATGAACCAAATAAACCTATCAGATATCTACAGAATATTTCACCCAAACACAAAAGAATACACCTTCTTCTCAGCACCTCATGGAACCTTCTCCAAAACTGATAACATACTCAGTCACAAAGCAAGTCTCAACAGATACAAGAAAATGGAAATAAACCCCTGTATCCTATCAGACCACGTTTTAAAGCTGGATTTCAACAACAACAGAAAGCCTACAAACTCATAGAAACTGAACAGCTCTCTACTGAATGAGCGCTGGGTCAAGGCTAAAGAAAGAAATTACAGACTTCCTAGAATTAATGGAAATGAGTTCAGAGCATATCTAAACTTATGGGACACAATGAAAGTGGTGTGAAGAAGAACGTTCATACAGTACCTTCATAAAGAAATTGGAGAGAGCTCATACTAGCACCTTAACAGCACACCTGAAAGCTCTAGAACAAAGAGAAACAAACATGCCCAAAAGAAGTAGATGGCAGGAAATAATCAAACTGAGGGCTGAAATAAATGAAATACAAGCAAAGAGAACAAGACAAAGAATCAATGAAACAAAGAGTTGGTTATTTAAAAAAAAAATCAACAAGATAGACAAACCCTTATTCTAGCTAACTAAAAGATGAAGAGAGAATATTAACAAAATTAACAAAATCAGAAATGAAAAGGGGGACATAACAACAGACACCGAAGAAATCCGAAGAATTATCAGGTCACACTTCAAAAACCTATACTACACAAAATTGAAAAATCTAAAAGACATGAACAATTTTCTTGATAGATACCACTTACCATAGTTAAATCAGTATCAGATAGACAACTTAAATAGACCTATAACCCCTAAGGAAATAGAAGCGGTCATTAAAAGTCTCCCAACCAAAAATAAAGCCCAGGGCCAGATGGTTTTATCACAGAATTTCACTAGATTTTCAAATTAGAGCTAATATCAATACTCCTCAAATTATTCCTCAAAATAGAAACAGAAAGAACATTGCCAAATTTACTTTATGAGGCCACAGTTACCCTGAAACTCAAACCACAAAACAAAGATTCAACAGAGAAAGAGAACAACAGACCAATTTCCCTCAGGTACATTGATGTAAAAACACTCTCAAATCTAATCCAAGAACACATCAAAAATATCATCCAGCCGGGCAGTGGTGGCACACGCCTTTAATCCCAGCACTCGGGAGGCAGAGCCAGGCGGATCTCTGTGAGTTCGAGGCCAGCCTGGGCTACCAAATGAGTTCCAGGAAAAGGCGCAAAGCTACACAGAGAAACCCTGTCTCGAAAAAAAAAAAAAATATATCATCCACCATGATCAAGTAGGCTTCATACCAGAGAAGCAGGAATGGATCAATTTACAAAAATCTGTCATTGTAATCCACCATGTAACAAACTGAAAGAAAAAAAAAAACACATGATCATCTCATTAGATGCTGAAAAAGCCTTTGATGAAATCTAACACTCCTTTATGATAAAAGTCTTGGAGAGATCAGGGATACTAATTGAAAGAAAGAAATTAAAATATCATTATTTGCAGATGATATGATAGTATACACAAGTGACCCCAAAAGTTCTACCAGGGAACTCCTACAGCTGATAAACATTTTCAGTGAAGCTAGATACAAGGTTAACTAAAAAAGAAAAAATCAGTAGCCCTTCTATATATAAATGACAAACAGGCTGAGAAATAAATCAGTGAAACAATACCCTGTAGCTGGAAATTTTCCTGTGTCCCACCCAGTCTGCAGCCACTCAGACCCAAGTAAACACACAGAGGCTTATATTAATTAAAACTGTTTGGCCATTAGCTCAGGCCTACCACTGACTAGCTCTTACACTTAAACTCAGCCCATTTCTGTTCATCTATATGTTGCCACATGTTCTGTGGCTTTACCTGTGTGCCATTACATGCTGCTCCCTGTACAGTGAGCTTGCATCTCCTGACTCAGCCTTCCTCTTCCCAGAATTCTCCTTGTCTGCTTATCCCACCTATACTTCCTGTCTGGCTACTAGTCAATCAGCGTTTTATTTATCAACCAATCAGAGCAACACATATTCACAGTATACAAAACATCCCACAGCAATACCCTTCATAATAGCCACAAATAATATAAAATACCTTGTAGTAACTCTAACCAGGTAAGTGAAAGACCTATAGGACAATAACTTCATGTCTTTGAAGAAAGAAATTAAAGAAGACATCAGAAGATGGAAAGATCTCCCATGTTCATTGATCAGTAGTATTAACATAGTAAAAATGGCCATTCTACCAAAAGCAATCTACATATTCAACACAATCCCCATCAAAATTCCAACACAATTCTTTACAGATCTTGAAAGAACAATACTCAACTTTATATGAAAAAACCCAGGATAGCTAAAACAATCCTGTACAATAAAAGAACTTCTGGAGGCATCACCACCCCTGATTTCAAGCTATACCATATGGTATTGGCATTAAAAAGACAGGTCAATCAATGGAACCAAATCAAAGACCCAGATGTAAATCCACACACCTGTAGACACCTGGATTTTTATAAAGAAACCAGAAACATACAATGGGAAAAAAAGTATCTTCAACAAATGGTGCTGGTCTAACTGGATGTCAGTATGTAGAAGAATGCAAATTGATCCGTATCTATCACCCTGCACAAAACTCAAGTCCAAGTGGATCAAAGACCTCAACATAAAATCAGATACACTGAACATGATAGGAGCAAAAGTAGGAAACGGCCTTGAACACTTGTCACAGGAGACGTTTTCCTGAACAGAATACCAATAAAGTAGGCACTAAGATCAACAATCAATAAGTGAGACCTTAAAACTGAAAGCTTCTATAAGGCAAAGGACACCATCAATAGGACAAAATGGCAGCCTACAGAATGGGAAAAGATTTTAACCAACTCCACATCTGACAGAGGGCTAATAGCCAAAATAAATAAAGAACTCAAGAAACTAGACTTCAATAAACCAAATAATCCAATTTAAAAATGGTGTACAGAGCTAAACAGAAAATTTGAAACACAGGAATTTCAAAAGGCCAAGAAACACTTAAAGAAATGTTCAACATCCTTAGCCATCAGGGAAATGCAAATCAAATGACTCGGATTCCATCTTATACCTGTCAGAATGGCAGATCAAAACCACAAGTGACAGCTCATGCTAGTGAGGATGTAGAGCAAGGGGAACACTCTTCCACTGCTGGTGGGAGCTTGAAGTTGTACAGCCACTTTGGAAATCAATATGGTGGTTTCTCAGAAATTTGGGGATCAATCTACTGTTAGACCCAATTATACCACTCCTGGGCATATACCCAAAGGATGCTCTATCCAATTACAAGAACAGTTTCTCAACTTTGTTCATAGCAGCTTTATTCATAATAGCCATTGTGGTAGTTTGAACATAATTGACCCCCATAAGCTCACTGGGAGTGGCACTTCTAGGAGGTGTGACCTTGTTGAAGTAGGTATGACTTTGTTGGAGGAAGTGTGTCACTGTATGCCTAGTTCAGTTCACTTCCTGTTGCCTACAGATCAAGATATAAGACTCTTAGCTCCTTTTCCAGCACCATGTCTGATTGCATGCTACCATGTCACACCATGATGATAATGGACTAAATTTTTGAAACTATAAGCCACCAATGAAATGTTTTCCTTTATAAGAGTTGTCACGCTCATGATGTCTCTTCACAGGAATAGAAACCCTAACTAAGACAGCCAGAAACTGGAAACAACCTAGATATCTCTCAACCAAAGATTGGATAAAGAAAATGTGGTACATTTATACAATGAACTACTGCTCAGCTGTTAAAAAAAAATCATGAAATTTGCAGGCAAATGAATGGAACCAGAAAAAAACAATCATCCTGAGTGAGGTAACCCAAATCCAGAAAAACAAACATGGTATATACTCACTTATAAATGGATATTAGCTTTAAAGTAATAGTAATCATACTACAATCCACAGACCCAGAGAGACTAAGTAACAAGGAGGACTCAGGGGACACATGAATCTCCCTGGGGAGGGAAAATAGAATAGATTTCATGGGTGGATTGGGAGTGGGTGGGGATGGGAACAGAAGGGATCAGGTTTGGGGTGGAGGGAGAGAGTACTTGGACAGATGACTGGAATTAGGAGCAAGGTAGAAACCTAGTGCAATGGAAACTCTCAAGAACCTATGAGGGTGACCCTAGCTAAGACTCCTAGTAATGGGGCTACAGAGTCTGAACTGGCCATCTTCTGTAACCAGGCAAGGCTTCCAGTGGAGAGACTGGGACACCAACTCAGCTATAAAACCTTCAACCTACAATTTGTCCTGCCAGCAAGATGTTCTGGGGTAATGGTGGGAGTGGCCAGCCAATGACTGGTCCAGCTTGAGACCCATGCCATGAGAGGGAGCCCATGCCTGACACTACCTGGAGGTCTAGGAACCAGAGGCTGGAGAGCCCAGAAATCTAGGAGAGAACCAAACACAACTGGGGAGGGGGGAGTCAATGAAATGATTCCTAATGATACTCTGCTATACTCGAGTCTAGCCTAATCATCATCAGAGAGGCTTTATCCAGCAAGTGATGGGAGCAGATGCAGAGACCCATAGCCAAACACTGGGCAGAGCTCAGGGAAACCTGTAGAAGAGTGCAAGGAAGGATTATAGGAGACAGAGGGGTCAAGGATGTCATAAGAAAACCCACAGAATCAACTAACCAGGGCTCATAGGGACTCACAGAGACTGAACCAACAGCCAGGGAGCCTGCGTGAGACTGACCTAGGTAGGCCCTCTGCATATATGTTATAGTTGTGTAGCTTGATGTTCTTGTAGATACCTAACAGTGGAAGAGGGGGCTGTCTCTGACTCTTTCAACTACTTATGGGACCTTTTTCCTCCTACTGGGTTGCCTCGTCCAACCTTCGTACCAAGAGAGGTGCCTAGTCTTACTGCAAGTTAATATGGCATGTTTGGTTGAAACACCTTGTCTGAAGATAAACAAAGGAAAGGTGGATCTGGGGGAGAGGGGAGGTGGGAGGAGGGACTGGGAAGAGAGGAGGAAGAGGAAACCATGGTTATGATGCAATATATGAGAGAATAAAAAATTTAAAAAAATAAAAATAAAAATCACCTGCTAATCCAGAATTATCTAATAGAAATCACTTCCTCCCTATATCACCAATACTAACAAATAACCATATCATAAACCTTAATGCAGTACATATACTTCCCATACTTGCCTGTGCAAACATACAATCTTACCTATCCATCAAATGCACATATCCTTACTTCCTATGTATATACCAATTACTTACTCTCTAGTTACAATATGTAGAGTCATATAAAATATTCATCCAAATTTTCATGACCCTTTAGTAAACATACTGTCACCTAAACACTCCTCACACAAAAATCTGGTCATACCCAGAAACTATGCATACCCAGGAGGTATAGAAGAAATACAAACTCATCTACATGTGGCACTCTACAAGCACCAAACATCTATATAAATACACAGAACACTACAAATATGCAACTATATCCTCCAACATAATTTCATAAACTTCCTGCATAAACAAGATAACATACTGTGAATGATCACAAAGACAATTCTATCTTCCAAATGTCGAGTCATTTGAACTCTACATCTCAGATATATACACCCATTCTACCAGTCCCTAATTGCTCACACACTGGACCTCACATGCTAAAATACACATAGACAAATTCTGTAACCATCCATGTCATCTCAAATACAAATAATTCACCTACATTTCCCAACAGTATTGACTCATTTGCACAATCAGATATGCATTCCATTTCTTTAACACTGTTCTCATGCAATTATTTCTTGCCCAGCATATGTATATATACATTCCAAATTCCATGACAAACTAAAATATCCCAACTTTCAAGGGAAAAAAAAACCAGAATATTCCCAAATTATACATACCTAACCCCAAGTCCAAGTACAAACGTGTACTTTATACACTATCAAAATCCTTTAATTCAAAGTATCTAAACAAACACCATCATCCACATGCAAACATACACATTAGAGTCTTATCACTCAGTTTAGAATATAATCCCAACTAATTCAAACATTAATCTCAATTTATGTCCTAAAAAGTACACAAGTCACACATACTCTGAGTTGCCACACTAGGCAAGAAACCAGCAAGCACAGCATTACATGTATATATGACAATTCTCACCCCACAGTTCTCATGTCCTCCAAATCAAAATCAAAGCACACCCTTCCCCCCATTCTCAACACACATGGAGTCCCAATAAACCTGCGCGCGCGCACACACACACACACACACTACATAGTAGATAAATCATATACAATTTAATTAAGTCTTTGTTCTAAGTTCCTTTTACCCTTCTGATTCTCACACAATAATTTTCTTATTGCCACTATTGTGTCCACAGGAAGACATACAATTGAATAAAAAGACTGCTAACTTACTCCATTAGTGGAGCTACAGCATGGAGCTGTAGCACGGCTGATCTTTCTGTTTACATGGACAAGTTTCATTAAGTACAAGGATGACTCACCATTCCAATGATAGGAGTTATTCTGTTGAAAGGTAATGATTACAAACACTTAGTGACCCATGAGACACACTTTCAAAGTGCATACTGTATTTATTGAATTCTCCAATACAGGTCAAAAGCCAGGCTACCTACAGAGCAATGGGAGAAGCCCTGGTCCAAGCACTTACCTATGTCAGTGGTGTGAACTCCCAGGAGGGCACTCAGGTCAGTCAGGGCCACACTTCCTGCAAGATACAAGAAACTCACAGCCAAGGGCAGCGACAGTGGTGACTGCATGCTCAGGAAGTTAGGCCCAAGTTTCCTTTACCTTGCTTTCTATATAATGGGCACCGCCATAATCAGCCAGCTGATCATAATGCCTCCGTGGTCGCACCCCTCCACGTTGGTGCTGGTGTCTCCGAGCTTGGACTGGCATCATATAAACTTGAGCCAACATCTTAGGACTGGTGCTTGCACCCCAGTCTTCTGTGCACACACTCTTCATGCACGTGACAGCGTGCACGACTCTTCCTGAGTGGGTGAGCAATGGACTGACTCTGGGAGCCACTGGGAGACGAGAAATACCCGAAAACACTTCAGCCAAGAGAATGAAAGTATGTAAGTGGGAAAGGAAGCCTGGAGTTCCGCAGGAAAGGGAAGACAAATGGCACACTGTGGGTGCCCCAGCCTCGTCACAGAACCTGTGTGGCCATCCCTCTTAAATCCAGGGATCATAAACTTTCCATCTATGCATTTAGCATCCTCACCTGAAAATGTTGAAGAAGTCTGGCCTAAAGCCATCTTCTGCTGGCCACAACACTTTGGATGATAATTGTCTCCTTTATGCTTTTCAAAGAGCAGCATGTCCCCTTCCAGACCATCTGAAAGTTCCATGAAGGAACACTTCTAGAAAAAAATTCAGACCCAGGAGATACTCTGAGACATGATTTGTCCAGACTCTTCTAGAGCCCTTCCTATGACATCCACTATGTTAAGTTCACCTACTTCATACTGAGAGCTCTACCGATAAAGGTCGCTCTGCTGAGAAGTGTCGCTCTGCCAACAAATGTCCGTCGCAAACACTTCCTATGGAATTTTTCATTCTACCTTTGAGACTTGATAGTCTGGGTCCCTCTAAACCTCCCTTCCTGTCCCAAACCTCTGCCACAGCAGGAACACTACTGACTCCTACCAGGGAAGTGGGGCCTGCGCCCAGCAGCTTCTGCGGCAGCTCTCTGGAGTCTCAGTCCACACCCCCCTCAAGCAGTTCCTTGCAATCCTTCTTGTCACAAGGCAAATGAGATTGCTGTCTCACAGCCTTATGACACTGATAAAATGAGACACACATATCAAAAGAGAAACAGACAAGCTTTCTTTAAAGGGGTGCTACAACCATACCCACACACAGAAAGGCACTTGTCCCGTTAGCTATGATTCTGTATGTCCCTAATAAACCCACCATCAGTGGAAACATCCCAAGTCACTATGTGTTTAACACCCAAACTATCAAGCGTTACAGCCTTGAATGACCTACCTTAATCATGCTCAGAACACACATTAGGGAATAACTAGACAAAATCATCTAGCAGTTTATGATAGAGTATCAAATATCTCATGTTCATAAAAACTCAGGTGTTTTTTAGACATATGATTCAAGGACACAAACACAATATGCAAGCATGCTAACAGCTCCCCACAGGACAGAGTACCGGCTCTTTTATTCCCCGTGGCTAACAGAAACTGCTGCTCAGTGCCCCTGCCTAGCACTGTTACCCTGAGAACATCTCCAGGCTGCAGTTATCCAGTTCTGCAACTCACTTCCAGCCCAGAGCTAACTGGCAATATAACACGTAGTCTACATCTCAGAACAGCTACTTCAGGCAGGTGCTCTTTGACAAGGTAACTCTTACAAAGGACATCTCACTCAACCTTTTTGGTTGGATTCCACAGTATTTTCCATGGTGACTAGAAGTGGATTTCTTCCCACATGTTTACCTCATCAAAATTATCCAGAGTGTAATCAGGATAAAAACATTACACCACTAACTTCAATATAAAAACAGTTATTTTTAGTAAAGGAATGCTAACTGCTGAAAAGGTAAAGGAGAAAGCTGAGACATACCAGAGGTAGCAACTTCAGAAATCCACTTCATTTCTAGAGATGAGGGGAAGTGACTAAGGCAGATATTTTCAGGCTTAGATTCAAACCCAAGCAGAAAGGGCTATAGGACACTGTGACCTATGCCAGGAGATCCAGCCCACAGATAGGCTGGGGTCATTTTTTTCAGAAGAGCTGAAGAATGCTTAGACCAAGAAATGATTGTCAACACTTTCTGGTTGTCTTACAGAAGCTAGTTTTTCCAGAAGCTTTCTTCTTCATTGCTCACCTAGTAATGATGTGAAAAGGCTAACAACATGCCCTGATGTAAAGAGGTCAGAAGTGGGAGTTAGAATTAGAGCCAAGAGAGGAGAATTCAAGTCAGAATGCCGAAATATACTTTTATAAGAAATGAGGGGATATAAACTTAGTGTAGTTCAGGCAGAGAGTGAAGGCCTCCTCCATTTCTGGTTTTCAATGAACTCATCCAGACAGTTCACCAGTTAATCCCAGCACTCAGAGGCAGGCAGACCTCTGTGAATTTCAGGTTAGTCTGGTCTACACAGTGAGTTCCAGACTAGTGGAGTCTACAAAGTGAGACCTTGTTTCAAAAAAAAAAAGTATTTTGGAAGGCTGAGGAGACAGCTCAGTGGATAAGAGAACCCAATGTGTATACTTAGTTTGGATCCCCACCACCCATGTAAAAAGCCTGAAATAGACACACATGCCTGTAATCTAGCACTGAGGGCAGAGGAGGGATGTGACTTGGTGTCAGGAATAATAGTCATTTTGGTGAAGAACATCTAACCATAGTAAAATTGCTACACAGTGATAGTATGATAATAGTAAAATTGGGGCCAGAAAAATAAGAGGAACTCTAAGAAGAACCAAGTAGAAATTCTGCAGATGAAAACTAGGTAATTGTGTTAACTAAAATTTACTAAAAGAAGAATTCTATAAACAGCCAAATTACCCTTCAGTCATGAAGTGTACATAAACACATTCTCAGATAAAGAGTTTATGGCCAGCAAGCCCACCTCATAATAAGGACTAAAGAAAGTCTTTCAAGTGTGGAAGGAAATGGTACCAGACGGTAAATTAATTTGAAACTGATAAATGGCAAGTACAGAGGTAATAAAGTCTGCATAGAAATTAACACACCCAAAAGGGCTTGGTGTCATATGAAGTATTAAAATTAAAACAATGTGTTGATGGGTTTCCATCATAGAGATGTAATAAAAATGGCCATTATGGCACAGACGAGGGAAAGCTAACAGCTGTGTTAAAGCAGTTTCTCTATTTTATCAAAGCTAGGTTACTATTAATGTGAAATAAGTTTGGGTGCATCATTAGAGTATCTAGTAACCATAGTCACAAAATTAGCAAAATAATCAATATAACACAATAAAATAGCTGTATAGTACTAAAGGAAGCAGTTAAGAAATAAAAGTGGAGGGGGGGCTGAAACAGAAAATGTCAAAAGGAAATTGCTCAAGGCTAACCACATCAGGAAGTGTGCTAAATATGAACAACCTAGACCTTGTAGTTTAGAGGGCAGATGACAACCTTAATGAAAGAACACGTTTTTGAGAAGGGGTTCTTTCGTTACGGTAGCCCAGGCTGGCCTTGAATGTCAGGTCGTTACGGTAGCCCAGGCTGGCCTTGAATGTCAGGTCATTACAGTAGCCCAGGCTGGCCTGACAGGTCGTTACAGTAGCCCAGGCTGGCCTTGAACGTCAGGTCGTTACGGTAGCCCAGGCTGGCCTTGAATGTCAGGTCATTACAGTAGCCCAGGCTGGCCTGACAGGTCGTTACAGTAGCCCAGGCTGGCCTTGAACGTCAGGTCGTTACGGTAGCCCAGGCTGGCCTTGAACGTCAAGGTTCTGGAGCCTCAGCTTCCCCAGTGTTGGGAATGTCAGCATTTAGCATCATGCTGAGATAAAGGGAGAGGATTAAAAATGTGGTCTCTAGTCCAGGAGAGGAGAAGAAAGAGGGGGGTGAGTGCAGTGGAGGGAGGGAGGGAGGGAGGGAGGGAGGGAGGGAGGGAGGGAGGGAGGTTGGTTGCTCATCCCACTGGGACAGCAAGTAGAAGTTACACTCATAGAGGACATGAATCTGTATGTTGAAAACCCCAGAAAGCTCATCAAAAAAAAAGTAAATAAAGTGACTAGAATTAATAAACAGTTTTACATGTTATAGAAAATAATATTACTATTAAAATTATGTTCCCAACATGCACCAGACTCACACACTTTACTTCTACTCCACCTATTGGCCTTCGCCAATGACTAGCCAACAACCTAGTCAGTGGAACGTCATTTGCCAGGTCCCAGCTGTGGCAGAACACTCAGGCCAGGCCAGCCTTTGCCTCTCAACCTCCTCTTTGCCTACGTTGAATCACAACAAATGAAGAGAAAAAAAGGGAGGGATGCTGGCTCCCTCCTCCCTCCCAAGAGCACAGACTAGAAGTTTGGAGCCCGCTAGACAGAGTGCACAGGTGTTATGGGGAGGGCTCCAGGTGTGTCTGCTCTCCAGCCAGCGGTGGTGTGGAGTCCTGTGCTCCTGAAAGAGAAGAGCTCAGATGAGACACAGTATAAGAGCAAGCGTCCAGAATTTGAGCAAGCGAAGAATACACTATTTTTCAAAAAAGTGGGCCTAGCATAACAGTCTCATTTCTCCTGTTCCTGTTACCTTTTCCTGTACCTCCCTCAGAGTGGACACATGAAGGACAGAGGTGTGCTTCTCTTGAAGGCCTATTTTACCATGAATATAACTATGTATATTATATATAATGCAAGAACACACATAGGGGTATAGGGGTCTAAATACATCCATAGTTGGAAAGTTTATTAGAGGAAAGGGTAGCAGTATTCTGAATATGCTCCCCTGGCCAGGAAGTATCTGAGGGACATTAAAGCTGTCCCAGCCAGTCAACCAGGACCACCTAATATCCTGTGGGTCCTGTTTCACAGTCCACCACCATCTTTGCATCCTGCTTGGACATGAGCTGGCCCATCCGGAATCTAACACTGCACTGTCTTTCTATCTTGACCATCAGTAGACTGATACCTTTTACCTTTACATCCTAACTATTACTCTTTAGGTCCTATTTGGGGGCCTTGTTTGCCACTCCCTCCAGGAACTAGCCTCCTGCCTAACACAAGAACAATGTGTCTTACACTAACAAAAATCTGGAGTGCACCTTCTGTCCACCCCAAGCCTAGAGGCTCCACTCGGGGAAAGGAGGAAGTGGACCTGGGAATAACCTTGCACCATCACATTTCAGCAGTGTAACTGGCTCATTAAAGAGGATGGAGGCTCCATCTTGAGCCTTATGGCTGTGAGCTGTACATCTCCACTGGACACCAGGCCCTCGTCTCACAAGGTGAGATCAGAGATGAACAGGAACATTGCAAAGCAGGGTTCTCAACTTGTGGGTTGTGACCCCTTTGGGAGTCATATTTCAGATATTTACATTAAGATTCATAACAGTAGCAAAATTACAGTTATGAGGTAGCAATGAAAGTGATTTTATGGTTGGGGGTCACCACAGCATGAGGAGCTGTATTAAAGGGCCGCAGCATTAGGAAGGTTGAGAATCACTGGTTTAGAGGAAGGAGATTAGACATGAAGGCCAGAGGGAAAGAAATTATGTTATTCTACATCTTTTTCATGAAATGGCTCCTGCTTGCACTAAGTGAAGTGGACACAGCTTCCCAGCAGTATTTGAACATAAAGTCTAGAAGAAATGGCTTCCAATTTCAAACAGTTCCACGTGTGCCTTGTGCCCAAGGGTTGGCAACATGTCTTAGTGTCCACTGTGGCATTCTTAGCCACATTGTGAGGCAGGCACCTTCTCGGGCAGATACCTTCAGAACATCCTTCCCACTAGTTTTAGCATCAACACTGCACAGAAAGTTGAGCATTGCCACAGGCATTTCTGTCTGTTATTCAGGTTTTTAAAATGGTTACAGTATGAATTTAAACTAAGCATGCCCAGGAATGTATTAAACTCTTTCTTAAGCATGCTTAGGAATATAGTGAACTTCTATACTGAGAATACTCAGGATACTAGGGTCTTCCTCCACAGAGCATGCTCAGGAATGGACCCACATGTCTACCCATACGTATAGGCTCCCCAAGTAGAGCCTCCATGCTTTATTTGTTGGAGGAAGGTCATGGCCTTCCAAATTTGATACCCATGCTCTTCTCACCTCCTTCAGGTAATAAACCTTTCTCTTCTCTTGTCTCATCTGTTGTTGGTTTTGCTCTTTTAGGAGGCCTGCCACCCAGCTCACAAATAAATCACTCACAAAGGTTTATCCTTAATTATGAATGTCCAGCCTAAGCTTGGCTTGTTTCTAGCCAACTTTTCTTAAATTAACCCATCTGTCTTTTGCCTCTGGGCTTTTCCCATTCTCTTACTTCTGTAAATCTTACTCTTACTCCGAGACCTGCTGTATAGCTGGGTGGCTGACCCCTGGAGTCCTCCTCTTTCTCTGAATACTTCTTTCCTCCCAGATTTCTCCTTCTATATATTCTCTCTGCCTGCCAGCCCTGCCTGTCCTTTCTCCTGCCTTGCTATTGGCCATTCAGTTCTTTATAAGAACTGAATAAGGTGTTTTATACAGGCAAAGTGTCACAGCTTCACAGATTTAAATAAATGCAACATAAACAAAAGTAACACACCTTAAAATAATATTCCCCAACACTCATCCATGATTATTTTGTCTTTGACTCACTGCCACGAGAGTCACTGATGCTGCCAGTGTTCTAAACTGTCAGCATAGCTCCACACAACAGGTATCAGTCATGGTGTCCTCTACTGTCCTGCATCTGTAACATCACCTGCAGGGCCTAAACTGGCTGTGGCTCCAGCAGAGCAGTGGAAGTCCTGCAGGAGAGATGGATGTCCCAAGTTCCTCATACTCATATTAAGTGTCCTGGGAAGAGGAACAGGAAAACAGCCCTTCCTCAGGTGATTCAATACAGAGGACAGGCATAAACGTATGTTCACTTCTCAAAATTCAGCTGAAACTATTCTTAGTCTATTTAGGAAATTTGTTGGTGCATCTGCCAGGGAAGAGAGGACATGACCTTTCAGTCTTGTAAAAATGCAAATGGGGCCAAAGGGCCCCGTTTCTCGTAGGTGGCTTACCTGTTAGTGGTCAAGATTCCAGACCATGATGTAAATGCAAGTCAGGAGCCAGGATGATGGTGCCATGCTTAACCAGCTTGACCAGAGCATCATAGCAAGTGCTGCAGGAAGCTGAAGGAGCAGGAAGCAAGTAGCTAAAATCCAGCAACTGGAGGAAGGGTACAGGAACTTGTGCCCAGATTGTCTTCAGTACCTGATGGGTGTACAGGCACACAGCCCAATGGAGCTCTGGCTCTCAGTCCATGCCAGGCTGATCTCTGCTCCTCATGGTTCAACAACCACAGAGACGGGCCTTTCTCTTTCACCACTTGAAAGGAGAAAGACACAGGAAAGAGACACAGTTAGTGACTTAGTACTGAGTAGTCCTGAGCAATAGCAACAGCATCCCCTAACCCTTGTTGGAAATGCATTCTGGACCAGGAAAAGCCATTACCCACATGGGACAGGCCAAAGAGAGGTGGCAAAGCTCTCACTGGGAATCTGAGTATGAGTAATTCTGAAGGATTGATCAATGTGTGCAAAGTCCAGCAACTGTGGCTCCCTCTATTTCTTCACAGAATAGTTTACTTTTATACTGAGAAGGCCGGGAAAGCAAACTCTGCATTCATACTGTGCAACCTAAAGTCCTTAGGAGACTGTAAAACACATCAGCCGGCCCTACCATGTTCCACGTGTGTTCAATGTGTCTGACAGTACGTTTGCCTTCTTACTGAGCAGAAAGCATGGGAAAGTATCAACAGCACAAGCACATACATGGACACCCTGCCCCCTGCCACTGCCCACTAGACATGTCTGGAAGACACCCTCTTCCCGCCTGTGCTACATGAGCCATTAGATATGAGGACCAGCAGGACAGACCCTGCTGCCGCCTCAACACACTGCTAGCTAGCACACCTACTGCTAGATATCTCTGTTGGATGCCACCCAACTCCTGCTGGCCCACTACACTACTGGGGACGGGCTTTGAGGGAAGAAGGGAAAGGATCATCAGAGAGTGTTACCAAGTCCTGCAACACAGCAGTGTACCCTGGTGGTCTGGGGTGGGTTGTCCAGCGGGGCCGAATTCTGAGACATCTATATGTGGCAATGACAGGGGCGTCCAGCTGGATACTAGAAGTGTATGTGAGTTGGCTGTAGAATGGGAGGGTGCACAGGAGGGTCTGATACCCAGCAGTGGGTATAAGATGGCTGAAGGAGGAGAGGGTGTGCAGGAGGGTCTGATACCCGGCAGTGGGTGTGAGTTGGCTGAAGGAGGGGAAGGTGCACAGGAGGGTCTGATACCCGGCAGTGGGTGTGAGTTGGCTACCGAGATGGAGAATGTCAAATAGGGTCTGATATCTAGTGTCAATGGGAAAACTTGGGCAGCTGGCTAAAGCAGTGTATATGGGGGAACAGCAGGAGTGTCCAGCATGGCTTAAAAACTAGTCGTGTACGCAGATGGCAATGACCTGGAAAGGGGAGAACATGCATCCCACAGACCTGTCCCTAAACACTGTATGTGGTGGGAAGGTCCAGTAGAACCTGCTTTCACACATAGTACAGTGGCAGCAAGAGGAATGGTGTCCCATGTGGCCTCATTCCTCGGAGTCTCCTAAGTCTGGGAGTCAAGTGTCAACAGGACTAAACCTTAGCAATGTACCTAGAGTGTGAGTCAGGTGTCCAGCAGGGCCTAACTCATAGCAGTGGATGTGATGTGTCTAGTAGGGTGTGACACCTAGCACTGTATGTGGGGCAAAGCACAGTAGGTTTACCAGCAGAGTCTGAAACACAGCAGTTGTTTATGGGTGATGAGGACAGAGAGGGAATGTGTCCAGGATGGTCTGATATTAGTCCAATACATCAAGTGTGGGTAGAGTTCCAGTAGTATCTGTTTCAAAACAGTGTATGTGGGGCTGCAGAGTGGTGTCCACCAGTTTATGTGGGATAGGGGCCAGCAGAGCCTGATTCCTGGAAGGTTTTTGTGCCCAGGGATGCAGCAGTAGTTGATATCTTCCAGTGCATGTGGGGTATTAGTGAAGGGGTTTGCCCAGTAAGGCCCAATGCCTAGACCCCCACTCTCCCATGCTGCTGCCCTATATACAATGGTAACTTACAGGCAGTGTAGGACACACCCATTCTAGCATCCCACATAAACTTTAAAGTGTTAGGACCCACTGGACAGCACACAAGAGTGGCTACACCACTTACTACACTGGGTGACTGACAACACACCCCCCCTGGCACCATCTGAAAAACACAGGTAGTTATCAGGCCCACTAGACATCCTGACAAAGCTCCACATACACTGCTATATTCAGATCCTTCTGGACATCCGCCGCCATCCACAGCACAAACACGGAGATATGAAGCCCCGTAGGACATCCCCTCCACTAGTACACACAGCTACTTGATAACAGGTCCTGCTGGACTTCCCTTCCCCCATTCCCTTCCTCCAAACACACTGCTTGGTATCACTCCTTGCTGGACGCCCACACACACACGTTGCTATTTTTCAGGCAAGAATGGCCACCTAAAGCCACCTTCCCACTTAACTATTAGGCCCTCCTAGACACCCCTTCCCTACCCAATGCCAGGTATCAGACCCTACTGGATATCCCATATACACTGCCACACAGCTTGACCTGGTAGACACTGCTGACACTGTACATAGACAGCTTGGTATCGGGACCTTCTGAACATTCCCCTAATGCCCTACTTGTACTGCTAGGGATCAGGCCCATGAGACACCCTACTCACCCCCATTGCTGGCCAACATACACTGTTTTCAGGCCATGCTGGACATCTCCTGATGTTGCTCATATAAACTCCAAGGTATGAGACCTTGCAGGATGACACCCCTGCCTAGTGCCACTACCTCATGGACAATGCTAGTTACCAGAGTCCATGAGACATCCTTCTACCCCACAGCCATTAGACATACTGTTAATTACCAGGCACTACTGGACATGCTTCCCCTGGAAATACTCCAGACATTACCGGGTCTAGGCCTTGCTGGTCACCATAGCCCCACATACCCTTGTAGGTATCAGCCCTCCTACAGACCTCTGATCCACTAAACCAGTGGTTCTCAACCTGACCCCCCTTTGGGGGTCACACATTAGATATCTTGTATATCAGATATTTACACTATGATTCATGACAGTTAGGAAGTAGAAACAAAATAATTGCATGGTTGGGGGTCGCCACAACATGAGGAACTGTTGTATTAAAGGGTCACAGCATTAGGAAGGTTGAGAACCACTGGGAGTTGGGTCCTGCTGAACACCCCATCCCCGACACCCCACATACAGTGCTAGGTACCATAGACTTCAGGACACATACAGTTGCTTATCTTATACTACGTATCAGTTCCAAGTCAACACCTGCTTCCACACCAGTGAATACATTAGTATAAGACCCTGCTCAACACTGTGTCCCAACAGCCCAAGTCCCACATCCACTGACTTCTGACAGTACAGGGGCATCAGGAAGGGGGAGCTGACCACACGGTGGGTGGTTGGGGCTAAGCATGATCAGTGGGCTCTAACAAGTAGAGTTAAGTGAGATGGCAGCCTAGGGACAGGGCACCATCAGTTCCTTATATGTAACAGTGTAATGCTGGACTGCTCAGAAAGGCTGGTTACCTACAAGTCCAGATGGGATGTGAACAAACAGAGTACTGTATAGCCTGATCTACAAAACAGTCTGTTTGGTTTTTGTTTTAGTTTTGCAGAAATAGGATGTCTTGTCCAGAGTCTGATATCCAGCACAGTCTGTGGCACAAGGGAGAGGGCTCAAGGTGGCATCCACCAGGGCTTGCTGCCTCACAAAATACATGCAAAGATACTGACAGGATGGGGTTGCCAACACCATTGTTCGGGGGCCAAGCTGCAAGTGCAGCTGCAGTGCCTGACATCTAGAAGAGAATTTGGGCCGGGTGGCGGTGGCACATGCCTTTAATCCCAGCATTTGGGAACTCACTCTGTGAGTTCGAGGCCAGCCTGGTCTACAGAGCGAGATCCAGGACAGGCACCAAAACTATACAGAGAAACTCTGTCTCAAAAAACAAAAAAACAAACAAAAAAAGAAGATAATTTGACCTAGGGTGGGCCAGCAAGAAGGCCTAAAACCAAGCTGTGCATGTGGGGTGTCAGGTAAGGCCTAAGTCTGACACGTAGCAGTACATGTGGAACTGGGATGTCAACAGGACTAGTACCTACAAGCAGCAGAGATATGGGCTGTCCAGCAGGTACTAATAAGTAGCAACATAGGTTGTAGCACTGTGGTGGGGCAGGTGACTGGCATTACCAGATACCTAGAACTCCATATTGGATGGAGGGTGTCCAGCTGGGACCGGATACAGAACACTGTATGTGCAGCTTCTGCAGTTGAAGCAGGAGTGGGTGGGGGAACTGTCCAGCAGGGCTGATGCTGCCCCGTGTATGTGAGATGCTAGAGGAGGAATGTACACCTGACTGTGATACATAGTAGTGCTAAGGGTAGGGCAGGGACATGTCCCACAGGGCCTGGCACCTGGCACCTAGCATATGTAATGTGTAGGGGGTGATTCAACGGTCTTACACCTAGCAGGGGGAGGGAATTGGGCTGTAGGGGCTTGGCTACCTAGCAGGACCTGACTCCTGGCAGTGTACGTAGGACACAGCAGGGTCTGGGGCTGAACCAAATTGTATGTGTAGCTGTGTTCAGCAGGGCCTAGCAGTTTGTGCACACTGTGACAGGTGTGACGGGGTGGGAGGTTGTCCAGATGGGCTGATACTGAGCAGTGTTTGTTGGGAAGCAGGGTGGTATGCAGCAGGGCACAACACCTAGTATATGTGGTATTGCAGAGGCAGGGCACACAGAGCAGCTTTGCTGGGGTAGGTGTCCAGCTCATATAAACTTCTAAAGATCAGGCCCTGCTGGCCCATACTCTCAAAAAAAAAAAAAATACCACTATTTATCAGGTCTTGCTACATTCCCCTTCCCTGCTTTTCAAGCCCTAGATGCCCTGATTGGTCTCAGTCCTTGCTGAACACCTAACCAATCACCACACATTCTCTGCCACAATCTAAAATAAAATGTAACCCAAAAACACACCGTCACCACCCTAGGCTCACATTCACTGCCAGGTATAAGGCCCTGAAGCACACCCTCTGCCCTACCACTTCAAACACCACACACAGTCAGGTCCTGCCTGATAATACCAACCACCACCATCACCGCTCCATGTACACTGTTAACACATGAGCCCCTGCTGGATACCCACCTGGCACCCTACATACACTGTTATGTATCAAGCCCTCCTGGACACTCCCTGGCATCCCACATACACTACTGTGTGTCAGGTCCTGCTGGACCTAGACAGCTCCCAACTGCTGCCACCCAACATTCACTGTTCTTAAGACACTGCTGGACATCTCCCTGTTGTCGCTACAAAGAAACAACTTGGTATCTGGTGCTTACCCCACCACAGGTCTTACTAAATACCAAACCATCCTGCTGCCAAAGCCACCCATGCACTACTGGGTATTGGGCCCTCCTGGATACCCCTTCCCCAGCCACTAAAGCCTGAAACATACTGTGTGGCTTCAGGCCTTGCTGGACACCTGCCCCACAGCCCCGTAGCCCTGTATGTGCTACCATGCATCAAATCCTTCGGAACCCTCCAGTCCAGATTCATATATTGTGTCAGGCCCTGCTCAACAAGCCCCTCTTCCTACACCTGAATTGTTACCCCAAAGCACTTCTAACTTCCAGTTGTACTGAACACCCCTGCCACTGCCTACTAGTGTATGTGGGCAGCAGACTCGTGGGATGTCAGACAAAGTCTGAGCCTAGCACTGTATGCATGGCTGCAGCCTGCACAGGCATGGCAACAAGGATCTGATACACAGCCTTTGTGTGGCAGCCGATGTCTAGCAGGGCCTGAAAACGTAGCTGTGTATGCTGGCCAGCAGTGCACACAGGAGGGAGGTGTGTGTCTGTCCTGGTCTGAACCGAGCATGTCAAGGGGTGGCGTCTGATACCCAGCACTCTATATGCCGCTGCGGCAGTGGCAGTGGCTCTCATGTCCACCACGGCCTGATAACTAGCTTGGGGACCTGATACACAGCACTTTTTGAGGCTGGGGGAGGAAAGCAGCAGCTGAAGCTTAGCAGTTAGGTGGGGCGTCAGCAGAGAAAGGGTGAACTGCAGGGCCAATACCCAGCAACTCTGTGAGGTGCAGCAGGAGAAGCTTCCAATGTATCTGATACCTAACATTTATAATGGGTAGGAAGTTAAATGAAGCCTGATACCTAGAAGTGGACATGTGGTCACAGAGGCAGTGGTGTCCAGCAGGCCTGATAACACTATACTATTGGAGAGCAGTAGAGGATGTAGATGTTCCAACAGGAGCCAATACCCAATAAAAATATGTTAGATTATAGAGATGAAGGGGTGTCTATCAAGTATTTCCATGAGAGCCTCACACTTAACAGTGTTGGGGGGACAGCTGGGTGTGTCCACCAGGGCCTCATCCACAGCAGTGTATGTGAGGCAGCTGCAAGGTGCGGGTGTGTGCTACAGGAACTTCATCTAGTTTTGTATGTTAAGTGGTAGACTGAGTGAGGGGATGTCCGGCAAGTGTGATGTCCTAAAAGTTTATACAGGTTGGTGTCTTGGGGTATCCAGCAGGGCCTAACACATAGTAATGTACAGTGGGTGACAGGAAAAAGAGTGTCCAGCAAGGCCTGAAAACTCACATTACAGTAGATCAGTGAGGAGGGCTGATGTCCAAGAGGGTCCTAACAGCTAGCAGTAAACGTAGGTTTCATTGGTGTGAGGCTGTCAAGCAGGGCTCAGTGAGCAGTGATGTGTTGTGGGTACAGTGCAGGGGAGTATCCAACATGGCTGGATACTGAGCAGTTAACATGGGGTTTTGTTAGGGGCCATTTAGAACCCAACACCCAGAAATACATGTGATGTGTATATTGGAGGCTTGTCCAGCATGGCCCAATACATAGCTGTTAATGTGGGGTTTAGTGGGAAGCCATAACTGGCCCAATACTTAGGAATGGATTTGAGGCAGTGGGAGGTTGGTTGTTCAGCAGGGTCTGGCACCTAACAGTGCAAGTGAGGTGGCATGGCAGTGGTGTCCAGCAGTGCATATACCTGGTGGCCTACGTCAGAGCAGGGGGTGTCCAGCAGTAAGCTAGCAGGTTATGTGGGTCATGGAGAGGAATGTCCAGCAGGGCCTATCACTGTATCTCAGGTTAGAGGGGTTAGAAGTTGTCTAGCAGGGTCTGGTACCTAGCATTGTGTATGGGACAGCAAAAGAGATGCTGTCTACCCAGGCCTTATATCTAGAAATCTATATAGTAAGTGTCCTCCATGTTCTTAAGGAGTGTCCTATATATATCCTTAAGCTAACTAACATTGTATGTATGCTGTTAATGGGAGGGGGGTTGCATGCACAGCACATACAAATTTCTAGGTATCAGGCCCTGCTGCTCACCCCATCCCACTGTGCCTGCCAATACAGTGCTATGATCAGATCCAGCTAGACGGCTCCTCTCTGTCACACATAATGCATTGGATATCAGACCTCACCACATCACACACTATACCATCACCTTTGAACTCCTGCCCAGGGGTGACTTTGATGGCTAGGCCAAAGTCACACAGTTTGACGCTTCCTTTGCCATCCATCAGGATATTGTCTCCTTGTTGCAACTCTGTGTGCTTTGATATTGCTGTGTGCAACGCTGTTCTCCTGGCAGTACTTAATTGCACACATCATCTGTGTGAAGATGTGGTGAGCCTGCTCCTCGTGCAAACAGCCCACCTTCTCATACGGCTCACTAGATCTCCCCCAGCAGCATGGTCCATCACTATACAGATGTGCTCTTTGGTCCTGACGATGTTTGGGTGGTCCAGCACCTTAATGGTGTTCATTTCAGTCCTGACAGCAGTCTGTACCTCTGTGTGGAGGTGGCACACCTCTGTAAAGCTGTCAGGGTCCTGAGGATGGTGCGATGGGCCATAGCATCACCTCTTCAGAGGAGCGGGCCTCCAGCTTCAGTTACATCTTCACCCCCCTCTTCTTTTTCCCGCAAGTTGCTTGAGAATTTCTATCCTAACACCAACTGACAAAACCAGATTAAAAACAGTGAGAAGCAGGGCTAGGAGGAGGGTTGACAGCTTTCAATCCCTACATGAAAAAGTGAGAGATGCGAGATGACCTCACAGTGCACATCAGGGTCACAGAAAAATAAGAACAAACTAAACTCCAAAGCAGTAGCTGATAAAGCATGCTGAAGATGAGAGCTGACCCTCGAGAAACAGGCCACAAAGAACAAAGCAAAGGAAGAAGGGGCTTGGCCATCCAAAAGGATGAATGAAACTCACAAAACATTACCAAAACTAATCAAACGAGAAGATACCGAGCAAAACCAGAGACAAATGAAGGTGATGGTGTAGCATTATTATGATATGTCAAGGTTCTAAGAATCATTAGGACCAATTTAGAAAACCTATACTGCAATAAATGGTAAAACATGGAGAAACAGACAATTTCTAAGTGCATATAAAATGCCTGAATAGATCAAGAACAAGCAATGAACTTGAAAGACTAATGAAAAATAGCAACAAAAAAGCCCAAGGCCAGACATATTCGTGGATGAATTCTACCAGACCTTTAAAGAGGAACTAACACTAATGTTCCTCCAACAATTCCATAAAATAGAAAGAAAGGAACACTTCCCAACATGTTCTACAAAGCCAGCGTTACCCTGGAACCAAAACTAGACACAGGGAAGCGGGCCGCCTCGGTGGGTATAGCTGCTCACTGCCAGACCTGAGGACCTGAGTTTCATTCCTAGACCCCACATGGTGGAAGGAGAACTGACCCCACAACATGTCCTCTGACCTCCACATGTGCACACACACAAATCCATTACACTAAATATTATACACCAGTATTTTTATGTAACAGATGTGAATGAGAGTAGTTGATACTTCATACTAGTTCAACAACACATTTAAAAGGCCATGTTCATGATCATGATGAGTTCACTCAATATAAGGTCACTTTGAAATACACATATTCACAAAGTATACAAAGAGGATACAAGACAAAAAGGCACCTAGCCTTAAGAATAACATTTTGAGCCAGGCAGTGGTGGTACACGCCTTTAATACCAGCACTTGGGAGGCAGAGGCTGACGGATTTTTAAAAAAAAAAAAATGACATTTTGTCATTTTCCAGAAATAGGTGGAACTAAAGATGATAGTTTTATATGCGACAAGCCAAATCTCTAAAGACAAATATGGCTTGTTTCCTCTCGTAGGCAGAATGTGGAGGTTTGGGGGAGCCTGAACATAAAAGAAGGACCGCTAGGAGCATGAAAGAGGCAGGGGTCTGTTTCCCTGGGATGGTCCACAGTGTGCTGGGCAGGGGGCTGGGTGTCACAGTCAACCACATAGTCCAGAGACTGCTGCACAGAGTCCTGAGTGGTTCAGAATCCGGACTCAAGCAACCCTGAGCTCTCCATTAGCCAGGCAGTGGGGAAAGGGTCAATGCATAAAACCCAAACCAAAATGGTTTGAACAAATAAACCGCAAGGTGAAGGGCTCATGAAAGCAAGACTACTAACCGAAGACAGCAGCAGACCAGGACGTACCTGGGAGTCGGATGAGTAGACGAGGCACACCTCTCTGGAAATCATGGTGTCACACACGGCCTAAGCGCACTGTTTCTGTCACTGGAGTCCTTAACTATCACAAACCGGTCACCAACTGTCTCAACCACCTCGCACCAACGGTTAAGTGCTGATCTAGGACCTGATTGGTCACATGTCCAGAACTCAGCCAATCAGACTGGCTAGCCAACCAGGACCCTCCAGACTGGTCATATTGAAGTCATGTGACCTTTGTATCAAGGAGACTCTTAAGCCCACCCCGGTTGGGCAATCTTGTGCTGCAGGGTTAGGGAAGGAAAAAGGGAGTGCTCTGTGCTTTGTTTTCTGAGATGTGCCAGCTAGGGTGCGCCTCCCTACCCACGGCCTTCTGTCCACAAGGGAACTCATCGCTGCACTTTGTTTTCAGAAAACAAACTTATTTTTGAAAGTCAGGTTTGGGGTTTGCTCTCAGCTTCCAGTCCTCCCTGAGTAAAAAAGACCATCAGTTACTCAGTCAATAAATGTTTACTGCTCACTAGGGATCACATGCTGGGCCCAAGACTGACTGATACTCTAAAAGAAACAGTGAGACTCTTCAGCCTGCGTCTCTGTCTAGTGTTTACTGTCCTTTCCCTATGAGCCCCTCTCTTCCTTAACGCCTGTGCTTCCATGTATCGTAACATCTCACATTAGTAAACCCCAAAGTTGCATCATAGAATAGTCATGGCTTAACATCTTTGGGGTTGGTGCCAAATATCTTAAAATTAAAAATTCTTTTCCTCATTGCCTTTTCCCATTCTGTGCACTGCTTTTGTGATGGGTCGTTTTAATCCCACAATCTTTCCTTTCTCAGCTGTAGCAACTTTCCCAAATTATTCGTAATTTCTCCTGTACTTTTAGAAAATATTTCCATCACTTGTTGAACTAGTCTTCATATTTCCTGTGCACTTTCTATGTTTCCTCAACATCACTCCCAACCTTCGATTTTGGTTTCTTCTAATTTAATGATTTTATATATATTTGAGAACTTCATACACAAGAACTGCATCTACATCACTCATGCTCCTCCCCTCTTACACCTCAGCCCCTCCCATATCCCCTCCCAAACCCATGATCTCTTTACTGTTACATACATGTGTGTCCATGAGTACTGGTCTCACCTTCCAGGGGCGACAGCAACAGCCCATCTTGTTTGGGGGGGGGGGGGTCTCTTGGACTCCTCCAACCAACACCACAAAGGGCGATTTCCCTGGCACCAGGACTTTTTTAATCTATGGCTCTTGGGAGGATCACTATCATGCCAAGTGGGATAACTTTAAATTAGTATACACTTACACACGCAAACATGTATGTGTGTGTATTTTGTCAATAATCAGTTTCTGTTTAATGGTCCCATCTCTCTGAAGGGTGAGTGTAGGCAGCCCTGCACCTGCCAGAAACATTCACTTGAAGATCTTGCCTTGATTGAAGCCTTTGCCCACATTTTGGGAAGCCCCATCCTGGGAAAAGGACTCTCAAATCAGTCTTGGGGTTCCTCGAAGCCAGGCTTCACTCTTTGCCATGTATATGATCCATAGTCCACATGCCAATCTGAACTCATAGAGCCACAGCAGGATGCAGAGAATCATGATGCAACTCAGACCCTGCTGGACACCCTCCTATCTCCACCATCTATAAACCTCTATGTGTCAAGCCTCCATGTCAACCATTCAGCCATGGTTGGGTAATTTATGTAAAAATGAGTAAGCATATGCATCTCATTTGAGTGAAATGGCTTTCATTTTTAATAAATGGTAAAGTGATATGTATACAATATTGTTTTAAAACAAATTTATGGTTTATTTGCAGTAAATATTTGACTGGCATACTTATATTGCAAATATAGACATACTTTGGGTCATGTGAAAAATTTCTTGGTTGAAAACATTTGTGAATGGACAAAGTTTAAAGCATCCTGGTTCTTCACCACAAAGGAAGACTGCCTGCTGCTGTGTGGGTCACACAGAAACCTTGCCAAATTCATGATGGTCCTGGCAATCCACAGGCCTAGGGTAGAGGTGGGCACTGGCACTGGGCTCCCATGGTTCCCAAAGTTAGAATGTGCTACTAGAAAAATATCCCAGGGAAACACACACAACCCTGTGCCTGCCCAACCTCAGGCTATGAGCTATCCTGAGTCCAGCAAGGCCTGATAGAGATATAGCAGTGTACGTGGGGTGGCAGCCATGTGGTTTCCAAAGGGCCTGGTACCCAGCAGTTCATTCAGGATGACATCTCTCTGGACTACCTCATACATGGCTATATATCAGGAATTGCTAGATATACCACCCTCCTGCCATCAAATCCCCAAATATACTGCTAGGTACCAGGCCCTGCTGGACTTCCCTTCCCACATTGCTACAGCCCAAAATACACTCACTGGTTGGTATTCCTCCCTGCTGGATGCCCATAAGCACATTGCTTCCAAAATGCACTGCTCTCTTTCAGGTATTAAGGGTCATCTCCAGCCACCTCTACATTTAACTTTTTGGAATCAGGCCTTGCTGAGAATCCCTTTCAGGACAGTGATCCACATACAATGCTAGGTATAAGACCTTAGTGGACACCCACCCCTATAGCCAACTGGCATACACTACTAGTTACTAGTTACCATGAGCTGCTTGACAGTCCACCCCCAGCAATACTCCACAGACACTCCTGTGTTCTGACACTGCCAGACATTCCATGCCCACATACATATGCTGGCATTACACTCCTGCCCCACTTATACTGCTAGGCATCATCCCTATTGTACATCATCATGGTGCCTCTGCTCCACTAAACTGCTAAAACTCAGGCTTTGCTGGGTACCTTATCTCCCTGACAACCCACACCCAGTGCTAGGTACCATACTCTGTTGGATACACACCCCACTGCAGCTTCACATACAGGGTTATGTGTAAGTTCCAGCTTGGTACCCACTTCCATACCACAAAAAGCATCGTATAAGGCCCTGTTCTGGACACCATGTCCCACCACCAAGTCCTACATACACTGCTTTCTAGCTGCGCTGTTCACCACCTTCAACACCAGCTGTTCCCCACAATGGGCTGAAGATAGAGTCAGAGTGGAGTCATGCTACCTGCCTGACTGGCCCCAAGGGCACTGCAAAGCCACATCTCTGCCCTCTCTCAGTCTGCCTATGCTCCTATGGGCCAGTGACAACTTTCCGATGGGATTGAGTAAGGCTGGCCTCCGCAGCTTCATGATTCCTTTTTCTACACTCAGGCCACTGTGAAGGCTAGACCAGGCCCAAGAATCTTGTCTTCTCCAACAAGCTGGCTCCTAAGTGTACTCAAAGATACCCTCAGCTCTGGGAGTCCCACACATTCCCTGAGGATTCAGCTTCATGCCAGATCCACTGAGCCTGGAACTTAGAGAAGGACCCAGGATCAGTGTGGGAGGGTGGGAGGATGTGAAGGAAGCACACAAAAATTCAGAACACACAGTAAATTTGAAGTTCAGATAAAAAGAATTTCATAGTATGTCCCAAATATTGCATGAGACACACTCTATTTTAAAGGATGATTTGAGGGCTGGAGGTGGAGTCATACGGTAGCACACTTGTCCAAATCCTGAGTTACGGCTCCAGCAACCCCAACACTACAGAAACAAATGCATTATTTAACTAAAATTTCCATGTAGTAGGGGTTCTATATTTTACCTAACAGCCTTGCCTCTTTTCCTGTAGCACAGGGCTCTGCCAGGTCAAGAGCTTTGCTCTGGCTATGTCCACACTGGACTCCAAATGTCTAGTTCTCTTAGCATCCACGTGCCAGATTCTTGTTCCTGGGGCAGAGGGACTACTCCATGATGCATTCTGGAAACAAAAATGAATGCCAAAATCAGATGAAACTGTCACAAGAATAAAAAATGCAGACTTTAAATATTTCTTATGAAACTACATGCAAAACACTCAACAAATATTAGCAAATATCATCCAATAACAAAGGGAAAGAATTATACGGCACAAGCCAGTAGATTTATCTCTGGTACAAAAGACTGGTTCAACTCATAGAAATCATTAACATGATCTATTATATCAATAGGCTAAAGAAGAAAAAACCACATGGTCATAACAAATGTAGGAAAATGTCTCTGAAAATTCACATATGACTGCTTGCAATGAACATTGGTGGCATATTAGAAATGGAGTTAAACTTCCTCAGCTTGATACAGAGTGTCTATAAGAAACTGACAGCCAACATCATCAGAACTGGTGAAAATCTCTAAAGGTCTGTGTGACAACCACAAGCAAGAAAGTCTTCATTTCCCACATTTTCAACATCATGTGGAAGCCGCACAAGAAAAGGAACTAAGGAGCCCTGATTTGGCAGTCAGAAGGAAAGGTGAGGGGCCCACCTGCCAGCTGAACTGCTCCACTCCCAGCTTCTCTTCCCAAAGACCCATTCCACTGCCCTCACCCTCCCACCTCATTGCCCATCCCACTGCTGGGCCCTGCTCCTAACCCCTATGGACTTGCACTGCTCAGGTGTAGGCCACACCAGTCAGAAGAACAGAGACCCACCCTGCTGCACCAAAGGACAAGCTAACCACCAGGCCATTTCCCAACTTGGACAGAAACTCCCTACTAGAACAGGGTTCACACAGTCTTTTTGAAGAAGAAAAACAGAAACCATTTTACAACAGAGGTAAAGGAGAAGAAATAAACTTCCTCAGCTGAAGTGAAAGGCTGTGTTGTTTTGGAATCACAAACAAGAGGAGAGGGAGAATTGGACTCAGTGTCTTTTTCTTTCTTGTCTTTCAGCAGAATGTAGAGCTCAAGCAGGACTAAAAGTCATGCTTTTGAAATGAGATTCCATCCTTCCTTCCCAGAGGCAACTTGCCCATATTGCCCATCCCCAAATAACTGTCCCTAGGAGGTAAATTGCAGACTGAGGATACAGAGCCCTCTACTGGGCACTCATCATGGGAGCCAAGAAATGGCAAACTTCCACACCAAAAGGGAACATCTGAGAAGTTTAGACTCTCTGGAGCCCAGTAAGAGCCCTTCCCCATAGTCTGTCTACCAGCGTTTGTCCTGTGACTGTCACAAGCACCTGGCTTCAGACATTCTACTATCCAAGAACTGTCTGCTTGTGGGTGGCCCTGGCTTGAGCAATGAAGGACAGAGCTTTATTTATTTGTTTGGTTTATGAACTCTGCCTGCCCTTTGTTTTTACTGGGGAAACAAACATCAGAAAGTTACTTATAAATGACCTTCTGAAGGTTCACTGTGTGTGAAGGGACATGGAGGACCTCTTCCTTGAGGTACCACCTGACCTGAACAGAGTGCTCAACCCCAACTAAGGGGAGGCCTCCTTCCTGCAAACCCTTTGTTGCTGTTCTCTTTAACTGAGCTTCCAACAGCTATTGTTCTATTTTCTTTCTTCCAACAGCTAGTTGGTTTAATATCAATGTACTGTATTAAAAATTAATATATTTAATGTAACAATATATTCATATGTAATATATACTTCAAAACATAATATAAATTTTTATAGCTATACTATCCATATAAAGTTATAATGTACATCATATATTAGTAGATGAATTTATTATAAAACTATATAAAATAGTAAATATATAATAATCATTTTTATGAATTTCATAAGACAAACCTTATGGGCACCAAAGATGAGATAAAAACCAATACATTAAGAATAGGTGACTTCCAGCATGACTAAGATCAAAAACACTGATGATAGCTTATGTTGGAGAGGATGTGGAGTAAGGGGAACACTCTTCTACTGCTGGTGGGAGTGCAAACTTGTACAACCACTTTGGAAATCAATAATGGCAGTTTCTCAGAAAATTGGGAATCAATCTACCTCAAGACCCAACTATACTAATCTTGGACATATACTCAGAGGATGCTCAATCATACCACAAGGTGCTGCAAGCCACAGAAATATGAAGTAGGAACTCAGCTGGCACTGACAAGGCTGACCCATTAGAGTCAGGGGCTCTGGGAGAGGCTGAAGCCAAAACTCAAGAAGTTTTGGTGATATCAGCTGTTGAATGTATTAGCTGTTTCCTGCAGTGAATTTCTTGTGTGCTATTGTAGCCTTCCCATCTGGTTCCTTTTCCAAGAACTTCTAACAGTGGAGTTGATCATTTATTGGGCACTTCCCCTATACATTTGGGGTATTTGGATAACATCCCCCAGCTATGTGTGAAAACAGTCACACAGTCAAAACCTGTTTCCCACAACCAGGTCTTGGTTCTTTTCTCCAGTGTAAACTTAGAGATCTGCCTTCCTGCCATTATCCACTGGCAGGCATTTGGTCAGTGTGAAGTGTCCAAGCAAACATATCTCATTCAAGACATTCTCAGACACCCAAGGACATAGAATTACAACATGTCTGAGTTTGGTGATTCACAGCCTTTAGATAGATTAGAAAGATAGGGAACAAGTGTGCCCAGGGCACACCCCACTTGCAGATAGGAAAGTGCTGCCCCAAGTTAACCTCTCACGAACAAATTCTTAACTCCTTTTAACTTTCACCTTGGTTTACTAATCATCTTATTATTTAACCACACTTAGGAATGCAGTATTACACACGGATTCCCTTTTTCCTTCAGATTTCCCTAATTGATTTAAGATCTCTCTCCCTCTCATCTGACCCCATTCCCTTTAAGAGTTCACTGAGGCTTCTACAAGTCACCCCCTCCATGAGTCATAAAGAAAGCCTGACAGTCACTGCCTAGTGACTTATCTGCTTTTACGACCCTGAAAGAATTCAAGCCTTGTGACCTTGCTTCGGCCAGAGAATTGCTGATTGTAAGTGTGTAAAACCTGGAAACTTCAGAGACTCCAGGTAGAACTAAGAGAACAGCAGAGAAATGTATCAGAGAAAAGAAGCTGTAGGTTTAGAATTAGCTTACAGAGAATAATAAAATAAATGGATTGAAAGAGCATGGTATGAATAGATCCATTTGGTATCCCTCAGATTAGAATCCTGCTGCTTGTAAGCACCTTCCCCCAGCCCCCACTCTGGGAGAAAAGCCCTCGGGGCAGATACCTGTGGGCCATTTGATAACACAGGCATTTGTTCAACTATGTTCATAGCAGCATTATTTGTAATAGCCAGGACCTGGAAACAACCTAGATGCCCCTCAACCAAAGAATGGATAAGGAAAATGTGGTACATCTACACAATGGAGTATTACTCAGCTGTAAAGATCTCATGAAATTTGTAGGCAAATGGGTAGAACTAGGAAAAAATCATTCTGAGCAAGGTAACCCAGATCCAGAAAGACAAACATGGTATGTACTCACTCATAAGTAGATATTAGGAGTAAAGTATAGGACAGCCAACCTATAGTTCACAACCCCAGAGAGGCTAGATAATAAGGAGGGCCAGGAGGAGAGGGATGCATGGATTTCCCTGGGAAGGAGAAATGGAGGGGATCTCCTGGGTGAATTGGAGGTAGGGGAGGGTGTGGAGGCCCAAATTACTCAGGGTCAGAGAATCTGAGATTGCTTTACCCAGCAGGGCTGCATAAGGAGATGATCTGGTCACAGGCATGTTTACCAGGTGTTTGGAAGGGTCTACACTTGGCTGTACGGTGTGCTTTGATCTAGTAAGGGGAAGGTCTTTTGCATCTCCTCTTGGCATGTTATAAAAAAAAGACTTTTGAATAAACCTTCAGGGAAGTTGGGTATTGATCCAGGCCCTCCTAAAGCTATCCTGTGTTTCTGTTTTTCTTCTCATAGGCTAGGTCTTTCTTTCTATATAATATATTCTTATCCCTCTCTCCTCCTCCTAAGAACCCTAGAAAAGGTGGGAAAGGTAAGAGCTGGACTCCCACAGTCTCCCACAGGAGGGAGGATTGAGGGATAGGAACTTGAAGCAGCAGGTTGGGTGCTGGAGGCAGGTTGGAGGCTGGACAGAGGGGGTCAGTAACGAAAGAGACATCTAGATGTGGGGGCACTTGGGGGTTAGGGAGAAACCTGGCACCAGGGAAACCCCCAGGAATCCACAAAGATAACCCCAGCTAAGACTCCTAGCAATAGAGGAGAGTGCCTGAATTAGCCATCTATTGTGATCAGATTGGTGACTCCTCTAATTATCAGAGATACTCTATCCAGTAACGGATGGAAGCAGATGCAGAAATCCACAGCCAAGTACTGGGCTGAGCTCCAGGAATCTTGCTGAAGAAAGGGATGAGGTATTTTATAAGGTGGGGGGTCATGACAGGAACCCACAGGGGTGACTGACCTGGACTTGTGGGAGCTCATGAACTCTGGACCAACAGTTAGGGAGCCCCCATAAGACTGACGTAGACCCTCTGCATGTGTGTGACAGTTGTGTAGCTTGGTCTCTTTGTAAGGCTCCTAGCAGTGAGATCAGGACCTGTCCCTGGCACTTAGCTGGCTTCTGGGAACCTGTTCCCCATGCTGGATTACCGTGCCCAGCCTTGATGCAAGGGGAGGAGCTCGGTCCTGCCTCAACTTGATGTGCCATGCTTTGCTCAAGCCCATGGAGCATGCCCCTTTCTGAATGGAGATGTAGGAGTGGAAGAAGAGGGGTAGATAGGAAGTGGGGGTAGGGGGATAGGGGAGTGAGGGGGTATGGGACTGGGAGGAGAGGAGGGAGGGGAAACTGTGGTTGGTATGTAAAATAAATAATTTTAAAAATCCTATCACAAGCAGGCGGTGGTGGCACATGCCTTTAATCCCAGCACTCTGGAGGCAGAACCAGGCAGATCTCTGTGAGTTCGAGGCCAGCCTGGTCTACAGAGCGAGATCCAGGACAGGCACCGAAACTATACAGAGAAACCCTGTCTTTTTTTTAAAAAAAGATTTATTTATTTATTATGTATACAGAAGAGGGTGCTAGATCTCATTACAGATGGTTGTGAGCCACCATGTGGTTGCTGGGAATTGAACTCAGGACCTCTGGAAGAGCAGTCAGTGCTCTTAACCTCTGAGCCATCTCTCCAGCCCCCGAGAAACCCTGTCTTGAAAAAAAAAACAAAAACAAAAACAAAGTCCTATCACACAAATGTTAATATCCTTTTCCATTAAAATATTCACAATAAAAAAATATTATATGTTGTTGCCAATAATAAAAACATGCATAGTAAAAATAAAAAATAAAAATAAAAGAATAGGTGACTTCATCCTGCCTGCAAGATGTGCTGGGGCAATATGGCACAGAACTTGTGGGAGTGGCCAACCAATGACCAGTCTAATTTGAGGTACACTGCACAAGAGGGAGCCCATGTCTAACACTGCCTGAATGACCAGGAACTAGAGGTTGGATAGTTCAGAGACCTGGGGCAGAACCAAACACGACTGACCAAAAAAAGAAAAAAAAAGGATGAAAGAAGGAAGAAAGGAAGGAAGGAAGAAATGATTCCTAATGATGCTCCTCTAGACTCATAGATTGGTGCCTAGTCCAGCTGTCATCAGAGAGGCTTCCTCTGGTAGCCCTTGGGAGAGGATGCAGAGACCCACAGCCAAACATCAGCCCAGGCTGGAGGTCTCCATCAGGTCCCTCCCCTCAGAGACAGGGTGGCACCCTGTGGAAGAGGGGGATGAGGAATCGTGAGAGTCAGAGGGGTCAAAGACGTGAGGAGAGCATGGTCCCTGAAATCAACTAAGCAGGGCTCATGGGGGCTCACAGAGAGTGAAGCAGCAATTGTGGACCATGCAAGGGTCTGCACTAGGTCCTCTTCATATGTGTAATGGTTATTGGCCTCGGGTTTTGGAAGGACTCCTGACAGTGGATCTGGGGGGTGGACTCTTTTGCCTGTTCTTGTGACCCTTTTCCATCTATTGTGTTGCCCCGCCCAGCCCTGCTGTGAAGGTTTGTGCCTGATCTTATTGTACCTTGTTGTATCATGTTGTGTCATGTTCAGTTGATAACCCTTAGAGGCCTGATGTTTTCTGAGTGGAGACATGGGTAGGGGGTGGGGGGAGGGTGGATCTAGGAGAGAGGGTGATGGGAGAACTGAGAGGAGTGGAGGGAGGGGAAGCTGCAGTCGGGGTACACTGTATGAGAGAAGAACAAATAAAAAATTGAAAATAGCCGGGCGGTGGTGGTGGTGCATGCCTTTAATCCCAGCACTCGGGAGGCAGAGCCAGGCGGATCTCTGTGAGTTCAAGGCCAGCCTGGACTACCAAGTGAGTCCCAGGAAAGGCGCAAAGCTACACAGAGAAACCCTGTCTCGAAAAACCAAAAAAAAAAAAAATTGAAAATAAATAAATTAATATAATACAAAGAAAAAAGAATAGGCAACATCAATACTACAATTGTGGTGATACTTTATTTGTATGTTAATAAATAAAGTTTGCCTGGAGATCAGAGGTCAAAGCAAGCCATAAGCAGAAGTCTGGCAGTGGTAGCACACGCCATTAATCTGATCACATGGCAGGCAGAGTCTCTGTGTGGTCAAGGACACAGCCAAACGTGGTAACAGGAGCCTTTAATCCCAGTACCAACCATAGAGACCTGGATGTCTGTATAGACAGGCAGTGACGAGGAAGTCATGTGGCTGGGGTTGGAGCCAATGAGAAGGCAGAACAGAAAGGCAATAAAATCACAAGTCAGGCAGGAAAAAACTCTCTCTGGGGAAGCTACTGCTGGTGGTAAGCTAAAGCTAGTCGTGGCTGTTGCTCTGATCTCTTTGGCTATTTCCTCTGTATTTGGCTCTGTGTTTCTTATTTACTAAGACTGTTTAGAATTTCATCTATATACAATATTAGGTTAGATAGGTCACTCAAATGAAAATTAATAAACTTTAGACTTAAACTATACTACAGATTAAAATGGACATAGCAGATAGGTACAGAATATTTCTATCAACAAGTACAAAATACACATTCTTCTCAGTATCCTACGTAATCTCTAAAATAGGCCATATTCTAGGGCACAATAAAGTGATGCGAGAAGTTTTCCTATGTCTCACAGCCACTTGGTCCCAAATAAACATACAGAGGCTTATATCAATTACAAACTGTTTGGCCTATGGCTCAGGATTATCATTAACTAGCTCTTACAACTTAATTCAACACATTTCTATTGATTAATGTTTTGCCACGTGGCTTCATGGTGTTACCTGTATTCCATTATATCTTGCTCCCCAGAAGTGCTCCATGTCTCCTCTGACTCCCCACTACAATAAAGTCTTAACAAATAGCAAGACATTGAAGTAATTTCATGTATCCTACCAAAGAACAGTAGAATAAAATCATAACCAATACAGGAGAAATTACACAAGTACTTAAGAGAATGAACATTACCCTCTTGAATGACCTGTGGGTTGTTGAAAAATCTCAGGGACAAAATATTAAAATTCTAGAATCAAAGAAAAGTGAAAACACGGTTTATCAGAATCTTTGAAATACAGCTAGGACAGTTCTAAGAGGAAATTTTATAGCAATGTGTGTTTGCATTAAAAAACATCAGAGCAATCTCAAACAAATACTCTAACGATGCATCCTGGGGTAAGAAAAACAGAGCAAGCTGCCACCCCCCACATGCAGTCCACGGCAAGAAATGGTACAGACCTAATGTACTAGAGACTAAATAAACAACATAGAAAATAAGTCAAACAAGAGTTAGTTCTTTGAGAAATAAATAGGATTGAAAAACCTCTCCCCAAATTAATCAAGGATATAGAGTACTAGAATAGAAAAATTAGAGATGAGGGGAGAGATGCTGTCACAGATTTTGATGAAATCCAGAGGATGGTTAGGGGATATGTTGAAAATATATATCCTAAAAAAAAACTGGAAAATGTAGACTAAACAGATAAATCCACCTATCAAAAATAAATTAGGGGCCTGGTGTGATAGAGCATGCCTTTAATTTCAGTACTTGGAATGTAAAGGAAGGCACTCACTCTGTGAGTGAAGCCAGCCTTGTCTACATACATAGTGGTTCTAAGCCAACCAGTGTGCCAGTGTTACACAGTGAACCCTGTCTCAAAAACAGAGAGAGAGACAGACAGACAGACAGACAGACACCCAGATTCTAGCACCCACAAAGCAGCTTTACAACCTCCTGTAACTCCAACTCCAAGGGCTCCAATCACCCCTTCTAGCCTCTGTGGGCTCCTTCACACATGTGCACATTTACACACACACACACACACACACACACACACACACACACACACAAAAAAAAAAAAAATATTGTTTGGAGATTAGGAAGATACAAACAACTTAAACACATCCACTTGCCTCACCGCTGCCTTGAATTCGTCCCAGGTTCAACAAGAGCAAACCAAAAACTGTACCACCTGCTATGACTATGCTGTGGATAGAAATCCCATGACCATCTGAATAGGCCACAAAGGGCATTTGACCAAGTTCAACATGCTTTAAATGATAGAAGTCCTAAAAAATTATGATTTGCAGGAACATACTTCAATGTAATGAAAGTTTATATGACAGCCCTAAGGCCAACATTATATTAAACATGGTAAAACTGAAAGTATATCCTCTAAAACCTACAATGGGACAAGAGTGTCTGCTCTCTAGTCTCTTATCCACTGTAGAGCTTGAACTCTTAGCTAGAGCAATAAGAAAAAGAAATTAAATGGTTACCAATAGGAAAGAAAGAATCCAAAGTATCCCTATGTGCAGACTGCATGGGTCTATACTTAGAAGCACCTACACACTACACCCGAAAATGTTCAGATCTGACAAACACTGCCAGTGAAGGTGAAGAGTAACAAGTCATCTTAGACATGTCAGGAGCTTCCCACAACAGCAAACACGCTGAGCATGACAATGAGAAGGCTAGCCCATTCACTGCAGCTGGAAGAAAACTTAAGTTCCTAGTAAAAACCCTAATCAAGGAAGTGAAAGACCGCTATGAAGAAAACATAAAAACTGTAAAAGAAATTAAGGAAACACACTAGACAAGTGAAAGACCATCTATGCTACTGGGTTTAATATTGTGAAAATGCTACACTAGAAGTAATAACAGGGTCAATATACTTCCAATAATATACCTCTTGAAACTAGAGAATATTCTAAAATTTGTATAGGGACTTGGACAGCCAAAGCAAGCAAAGCAGAAAGAGCATGGCTGGAGTCAAACGATCCCTGGCCTAAAATTACACCTCAGATCCATAGTGATGAAGATAGCAAGAACTGACTGAGAATCTAGTGTGAAACCACAGAACAGAGTACACGGCCCAGGAAAAAACACACACAGTTTGGAAACCTAACTTTTGACACAAGAATCACAACCATATTCTGCAGAAAAGCCTAACACTAGGTGGTGCTGGTAATACAGGACACCCACCTGCAGGAGAACAAATAGACCCATATCTCTCACCCTGCACAAAACCAGTTCAAAACAGATGAGGGGCATGGACTTAAACCTTGAAATGCTGGAGTGGCTGGAGGAAGAGAAAGGGAAAACACTTCATACATAGGTGTTAAGTTTCAAACCAGGGACAAACGCTGAGGTGCCTACTTAACATATCAAAGCAGACCTGGCTCCCAGGTTCTCCCAGCACCCCTCAGTTCCTACTTGTTCCAGGGTATGGATCACATGGGCATGCCTGGCTCCCTACCCTGAACTCTCCAACCCCCAGAGGCTCTTCTCTACATAATTCAGACATTTTCGTCACTCCCTCCTCTTGTACCTTTGGCCTCCTGGCTGCCGTACCAGGTTCCCCTCCCTCCCTTCTTCCTTCCCCTTCCCATCTCCCCAGATGGCCCACCTCAACCTGGTCATGTCCACTCTGGACTCTCCCCAGATGTCCCTGCCTCTGACTATGCTCTCCTATATATCTCTACAATAACCCTTCTCCACCACCATACCTAGGTGCAGTCATGTCCTTTCCTTTCCTTTTTATTTCTTTTTTTCAATATCATTGCAAGAACTCTGACAAGAACTCCAACAGCACAGGAAAGAGCCCCATAAACTGACAAATGAGATTACATGAAACTAAAAAGCTTCGTGCACCAAAAGATGCTAGCATGAGGAGCCTAGAGAATGAGAGCTCATCACCAGTGCAAGGCCTTAATGTGTAGAATGTACAAAGAATTGCAATTACTACACATCAAAAACCAATCAATCGATAAAAGTGCTAATGAAGTGAACAGTTTTTAAAGAGAAACACACGGGGGCCAATACTTGTTTTTTAATTTTATTGGTATTTTGCCTGCATGTATATCTGTGTGAGGGTGTTGGACCTGGAGTTACAGACAGTTATGAGCTGCCATGTGGGTGCCGGGAATTGAACCCAGGTTTTCTGGAAGAGCAGCCAGTGCTCTCAACCACTGAGCTATACCTCTCCGGCCCCGCCAATGATTATTTTACAAAGTCTTCGACATCTTTATCCTTCAGGTAAATTCAAGTTAAGACCACTTTGGATTCCATCTCACCTAAGCCGCAATGCCTGCGATCAGACAACCAATGAGACATTCTGGCAAGGATGTGGGGAAGGAACCCTCACAACTGCTATTGGGAGTCTAAACTGGAGCAGCATGGTGGAAATCGGTACAGAGGTTCCTAAAACAACAGAACTACCATAGGCCCAGGTCTACTAATCCTGAGCATGGACTCAAAGGATGCTATCTACATCCAGGGAGATACCCACACATCCATGCTGACTGTGGCACTACTCACCACAGCAAGACAATTAGGTACAAACACATACACCTAAATGAGTTTTATTAGTTTGCTTATTTAAAAATGTAACATGTAAAGAAAAGAAGCAAGCCAGGCAGTGGTGGCACAACCTTTAATCCCAGCACTTGGAAGGCAAAGGCAGGTGGGTTTCTGAGTTCAAGGCCAATCTGGTCTACAGAACGAGTTTCCAGGACAACCAGGGACACATTTAAACCCTGTTTAAAAAAAAAAAAAAAGCAGCAAAATGCTACTAAGCACTCAAATTATCATTGAAGGTTTAATTCATAATTAACCACACACATTCTTATGACAAAGTTTTGAATTTCATTTTTCCTTAGCATTCTGTAGATGAAGACAGTAGAATTATATTATTTTGGATTTTATTGAAAATTGACACTGCTAAATAACTATGAAACAAATGGAATGTCCATGTCTGAGTTGAAGAAAGGCATGATCACTTTATTAGCAAACATGGTTCTACAGACAGAAGACATCTGGAAAGTGACAATCCCTGAGACACAAGTCAGGTTCCACAAGAAGCCCAATGTGTCAAAAACTATGAACCTGATGGACTCAAGCAGACATCGTCCAGGAGACAGAGAGATTCTGGGGCTCAGGGGGAAGGAACAAAGCAAGAGGGAAGGAAGGTCTATCTGACTTCTTCAGCAGGAGGACTTGGAAGGAGGGAGCAGGGAACCCAGGAGTTAGGAGGATCTGCTGGGCTGCATGCTGGGGAGGGGCTGTGGCTCCCTCCCTCCTGCCAGCAGCCCTTTGTGATGAGGAGGCCACAGCTGTGTGATGTGAGCCTGAGCCCTCCTGACAAGCCTCATACTGTGCTCCCAGGACTCAGTTGCTTGAGAGCCTCAGTGTGATTCAGAAGATGGAGAGTTCTGTCCTTCAGCTGAAAAGCCTTAGTGACTCCTGGATGAGTCTCAGCTCCATTTTCATAGAGATGGACGTGATCTTTGGTGTTATGTGTGGAGTGGGGCTCTTCTTCCTACTGATCCCCTTCCTGAAGACATACCCAGTGTCACCACCACCTGGGAGTGGAAAGAACACCCCAAAGGTGAGGAAAGCCTTGGCTGAAACACAATGGAGTGTGTTCAGTCTGTTGTTCACTACTGTTATGTTCACATTTCCTACTCAAGTAGAGAGACAGGTGAGAGGAAACCTCCAGAAAGAACAGCACCTCATCTGCAGGGACTGGAAAGTCGGGCAGAGGGGAGAGTGGCCTTGAGGTGTGTGCCTGAAGCTCTCAGACCATCTGTGCGGTGTGGCTACTAAGAGAGGCCACTAAAGCAGACGGTGGCACCATGGGCTCCATTTCTGAGATGGTGGGGAGCTCTGTCTGGGACAGGACAGGCTCTGAGAAAGGGGTCATCTGTCCTCTGCTCAGATACAAGCTTTTGTGTATGTTGACGTGATGGGAGGGGGGTGATGAGACCAAGGGCCTGAGATCAGGGTTCAAGTCACCTCTGGTCTGAGGAAGCAGATCTTACATGACAGCCCAGAGGCAGCAGCAGAGCTCTGCCTTGGGTGGGATCCTGTCTGAGGAACACTGACTGAGGACATCCATCTAAGTGTGGTATAGACAGCCCCTGCTTGTGTCTTCCAACAAGGCCAAAAGGAAATGTGTTTATGCATGGAACAACTAAGTCAAGGGTGGATGAGAGAAAGCTCTCTGGGAAATGTGGATTTCATGTTATCCATGAGCACAGAGGGCAGGCAGCTTGTCAATTAGAGGAAGAATGGGCCCAGCTGATTTTTGTCCTTTCTCACTGTCAGGTGATGAGGAGGAGGCCGAGCAAGACCAGGAAGAAAAATGCTTCTGGAAAAGGTAGGTTTCTGCTTTCCTCTAGAGAGGCAATTCCATCTGCCCTGCCCCTCAGTGATGAGAGCCATGTTTCTGAGGATACAGGATGTGGAACACCGAGAAAGAAGAGGAGGCTGCTGGGAAGGAAATCAGACTCAGGGAAACTCCCCAGGTCCTGGATAGAAGGAAGCTGTGCTTGGCCTGGGGTGGGTGCTGCCCATGGGGGTGCGGTTCAAGGCAGTGGAGAGATGCTGTGCCTGTGTATGGGGGACTCCCAGGTCCACCTGACAACAGGTAGCTGCAGTTCTCTTGGGCCCACTCCTCTTTCAGATGGCTGGTCCAGTGTCCCTCACGGTGTTGTGTGGGGATGACAGGGGTTGAGGGAGGAGCAAGGAGAGTGTAAATGGAGAGATCTGGTCCCTCCATGCCACCTGCTCGTTTTCAGTATGCCGTGTGCTTGGACTCTGGCAGTTGGCATCAGAGTCCTCGCATGGGTGGTCTTTAAGAGAGGTGCCTCACTCTCCTGTGAGATCTCGGTCCTCTTCCTTATCCTACATAACTATTTCCAGGTTGTGGCGATGACAGAAAGAGTGTGGAAGAGAACCAGAATCCATCACAACCTGTGGAAATGTAAGAAATCTACCTCTTGTGAAATTATTTATACCAATTCAGGATGTGAGCTCAGGGTGTGGGGCTTTTCATACAGGAGATATTATGCAGGGTAGGATTGAAATACAGCCCTGTTGGATTGACAATAGGGATACGGAGGCAGTGAAGGGGCTGTGGAAAACAGGTGCCACATGTTGACAGACTGACGGGCCTCTTCAACCTCTGCTTGGGACTAATGGTTTTGCCTCTGTCTTCTGCAGCCCCATCAATCCTCCTTTACTGGACTTCACACCACACGCCTTTTGGAACTCTAATGAGAAACAGGATCAGCTTCCCCTCTCTCAGCTGCTGTCTTACCTCAAGGTCTTAGAGGATCTTATACAGAGGAAATTTAGCCGAACTTTCTGGGGCATGTCCTCTGTGCTCTCTGAGTCAGTGGTGGCTACTGCCTGGGTCTCCAGGAGACCTTCTTCTGTAGCAACCCAAACCTCACCATTCTGTAATACACATGGCCCTTCCCCAGCTCTACCTCTGGGCCAAGGACCTCCACAGATTTCTCAGGCCCAGCCATTGTCCCACCAACTTGTGACACAAAACGTGGTGGGTGTGACAGAGGTCCAGACACTCAACAGCCTCCCAAGCTCTATACCAAACCTAATGTCTTCTTCGTCCAAGAGCAGGGCCTGTGGAACAACATGTTTTAACACTGGGATGAAGGTACTGGCATCCCTCCTGACTGAAAACCAGCCCTGGCAGCAGGATCTGGAGTGGAAAGACACCATAGGCTCCAATGTCCAAAATCATCAAGCAGCCGTTAGCCAGCCCACTCACAACTTGCCCAGGGACCTCCCACCCGCTGAAGCTATCGGGTCGGCCTCCATCCCTCCTGAGCGTTGTCAGTTCCTCCAGGACCATGAGGAGCCACACAGTGAACACAGGATGACGAAGGTGAGAGAACAAGGCCCCCCCTTCAGGTTCCTCCCATCCCAGGAACTGACGCAGCTGCAGGGACACTTCCCAGCAAACAGTCGTCGCCAGTCTAAGGACAAGCCTGAACTCCCCCAGCCTGCCCAGCCCTCCATCCTCGACTACAAAAGCTGCAAGTTGAGTCAGATGATGGGGCCTGTGCCCTCAGGGATGCCTTTAAAGAAGGACCCAGCAAAAGGTAACAAGGAAAGCCCCAGTTTTAGGGCCAAAGCCTTGCCTTGCACTTCAAGCAGCACCCCTGGGCAGGGTCTGGGACCCAGAAACCCTGAACTGAGGACATATCAGCTGTCCTATGTGAACACCACCCAGGACCTTTCCTTCCTTGACCCAAAAACCCAAAGGAAGCTGGACTCAAGCATCAAACAGCTTCCTGTGAAACGCAGATGGAAATCTTATCTACAGACTCTTTTGTCAAGTGATCTCACCCAACCAGGGGTTCCAGCCTCATTCCGTCCCCAGCCTGTGTATCCCACCTCACCCTCTTCTGTTTCTAAGTCAGAGTACTGTCCCAAGACTACCACGATCCTGGAAAAATTGCATCACCAAGATCCAGGAGGGACAAGGGTAGAAACTGTGTCGGCGTCCAGGCTGCAGAGTCCTGTGTTTGCACACTCACCTTCAGAGGTTCAGGAGATGCAAAGAGCCACCCCACCAGCTGCCAGCCATGGGCCCGCCAAGGCCCATCCAGATACATGGCAGAGCAACCTGAGCACTCGAGCCAAAGATTACTGTTTCCTGGCAAGAACCCAGAAGAGCAGGATTGTCCAAGGGATTGGAAAAGGCAGCCTGCAACCAAGAACCAACCCAAGAATTGTCAGGTACGAACCATGGAAGATGTTTGAGAATGTGGCCTCAATACATCCCTGTTGGAGTGGTACAATGGTGGATCCTGAAGTAAGGACCCCATCTTCAGTGGCCAAACAGACCAACAGAATAGTGGAGGTGATAAGAGAGACACCTTCTCCATGGAAAGTGATCTTTGGGGCCAGCAAGATTCCCAATGGCCAAAACATCAATAACAATCTCAGAGACTTTAAATCTGTAGAAGCCAATAGAAACCCAGGCCATTTCCAAACATGTCCACAGCGCTCAAGTGGCCCGGCTCTAAAACCACAGGTGCTTAGAGAGGTTGACTTCAAATCAAATAAGCAGCCACAGTCATGGCCTGCTGGGCTCCTTCCAGACTGTCAAAGTGCTGTGTGCCCCACCTCAGTCAGTTTGCCTACACAGCACTCAGTTCCCAGATTCCAGAATAGATCCAAAAATCCCAAGACTTCTCAGGGCCTAGGTGATGTATTCAAGAGGAGAGATCATGCCCAAAAGACTCAGAAGCTCAGTGTCCCCAAGGATAAGATTCAAGCAAGTAATCACAAAATATTTCCTCCCAGTGAAGAGAGGAAGGATTGTATGAGATCCAGAGCCAAAAGCCAGGGAGAAACTCTTGGGAGAATGGGGCTCTCCCAAGCCTGGGGCCTCAATAGCTCTACCCAACCCCAGGATATAGTCATTACTGAGAGTCAGCCCTCCCCTGAAATGCCAGAAAACAAACAGGCTCCTACAGGAAGCTTTCTGAAGAAAATGGTAAGGAATATTCTACAATATCTCAACCTCAGCACCAAAGACAAGGAGCAGGGGGATTCTCTGAAGAATGAAAGCACTCCACCACCTACTGTACAGACTCAGGAGGTAATCACAAAAGAGAAGCTTATCGACAATATGACAGCAAGAGTGCAATCTCTCATGAATGCTGTGACACAGGTCTTGATCGACAGGCTGGGCCTTGATATAGAGGAACCATCAAAGGTACAATGGTGTAAACTGGAATCACTGACACCCCAACTGGGTGCCTCTTCCCGCTTTTCTGAGGGCCTCTATGACACAAATAAAAGCAGAACAGTGGGAAGAATGAGCTTTGGTCCCCACACCAGTTCCAAAGGACACAACCATCCACTCAGATACAGCGGAATTGGAGACAAACAGCAGTTGAGTGTTGATGCCCAGAGAGCCTGTGATCAACGTCAGAACAGAGTGAAGAGAGAAATGGACTTCAACCACCTCCCCACCCTCAAGGGGAAGAGCCATCCACTCCTGTACAGGAGAACTGGAGACAAGCAGCAGTCAGGCACAGCTAGCAAGACAGCCTGTGACCCCGATCAAATTAAAGTGAAGAGTGGAATGGGCTCCTGTCCACATAGCAACCCCAAGGGGCACAACCACCTACTCCTATACAGAGAAATTGGAAACAAACAACAGTCGGGCGTTGTTCGTAGAGCCTATGATCCACATCAAAGTACAAAAAAAGTAATAGGCTATAGCCATCTCAACAGCCTCAAGGAGAATGATCATCGGGTCATGTACAGAAGAACTGGAGACAAGGAGCAGTCATATGCTGCTGCCCAGAGAGCTGGTCACCCCAAATGGACTTTATCAGCACAGGCCAAGGTGCAGGTGTCTCAGGACACCTTGACCTTTGCTCACTAGTAAGTCTTCCAAAAGCTATCTCATCCCCCAGCCATTGTTTCCCCTCATGCATTCCCGGTAATAAACGCTGGCTTTTTTCCTGCAAAGGAAATCTTCTTCCTACAGGAGCGCATCCTCTGTTGCTAATGGCTCCTTCCCAGATAGGAGCCACTTCCTAGTTCATGCTGGTGCTTTTCAGTACAGTGGTTTCTGTCTTGCAGTGATAGGGAGGGGGAGGTCAGCATTCCTTCTGCCTCAGTGCAGTCTCTGGAAGGGATGGGGCATGTGGGAAAGGCAAGGTCACTTTCAGGCGTCATCCTCACCCAGTTCCATCACTGTGCACTTATCATTCCATCGTTACAGAGACAACAGAATCTAGGGATCTTTCAGGGTGAGAAACCCTGTGAAGACCCCACCCAGGTCTGTGGCTCGTTGTCTTTTCCTTACTTTTCTCCACCTTGATGTTTGTGTCACTGTGCAGGTTGGTGTGCAGAGACAACAGAGAGCCAAGGACCTTCTCATGTCACACAGTTTCAACCCTCAGTTCAAAGGCGGGACAATTTCGACAGGACAGGCATAGAGAACACCTACCCCAGGAGCCCCTACTCACCTTGATGCAGGCAGAGGAGGAGCTGAGCGCCTCTTACCTCATCCTGGGTGACAGGGCAGTGACACTGTTCACTGTCTGCCTTCCTCTCTGACCAGAGCAGGGGCCACAATAGAACTTGCAGTGTGACATTGGATGGCTCCTGAGGGCTGTGTCACACAGGCCTGCCCAGTAACTCAGGAAGTGCCTGCAGAGAAGCCGCAAACATCTCATTGGGGTCACTCAGTCCCCTCCCTGGAGACCTATATCCATCTTGCATGCCATAACCTGGGCCAGACCCAGAACCCTGAGCCCCTCAGTCATCATGGCTTCCAAGTGGGGTTCTCTACTTGGGCTAAAGCTCCAGAATGTTCATCCTAGGTAGTATGGCTCTCTCCATCTTTCCCAAAATTAAATAGTATAACCAACAAATGGTATTAACCTCTAATGAAAGAATATCTCCTGATTTTGTGCAGTTTTGTTTTGTTTTTTTTGTTTTTGTTTTGTTTTTTTTTTTTTTTTTTTTTTGGTTTTTCGAGACAGGGTTTCTCTGTGTAGCTTTGCGCCTTTCCTGGATCTCGCTCTGTAGACCAGGCTGGCCTCGAACTCATAAAGATCCACCTGGCTCTGCCTCCCCAGTGCTGGGATTAAAGGCGTGCACCACCACCGCCCGGCGATTTTGTGCAGTTTTAAGTGACATCTAAAACTGGTCAAATGGTTGAATGGCCTGTTTTTCTACTGGAGACACAATACCTTCCTATGCTAATCCACTTTGCCACTGTGCTAACATCTGAATATGCAGTCCTTGTGACAGTGCACCAATGCTATACAGGATGTCTAAGTAAATTTTTAGATGAATTACTTGGTACCAGAATCTATTTAGTCTTATTCAATAAAAACCCAGAGTCAGATATCAAGGGTGAAAGCTGAAAGATCAGAGAAGTAGAGCAGCAGCCACCAGAAACTTCTTACCTCTACAAAATCTCAGACCGAATGGAGGTCCTGTCTCTATGAATCCTCAGACTGAATGGGGCGCCAAGATCCTGTCTCCACCTGCCTTTTATTCCTGTCTCCACCTCCCTAGTGCTAGGATTGAAGTTGTGAGCCTCCCATGTGCTGTGATCAAAGGCATGATCCTCCCAAGTGCTGAGATCAAAGGTGTGTGCCACCACTGCCTGGCTCTGTTTCTCTTTTAGACCGGTTCAATTCTGTGTAGCCCAGGGTGGCCTTGAACTCCTGATCTTCCTGTTTCCTCCTCCCAGGTGCTGGGATTAAAGGTGTGTGCCACCACTGTCTGGCCTTTATGGGTAACTAGTGGCTAGCTCCTCCCTCTAATCTCCAGGCAAGCTTTATTTGTCAGGACACAAACAAAATATCACACAACAATTACTGATGCTATATTTCTTATGGATAATGCCCAAATCCACAATCCTTAAAAATTAATGAAAGTTAGCCGGGCGGTGGTGGCACACGCCTTTAATCCCAGCACTCGGGAGGCAAAGCCAGGCGGATCTCTGTGAGTTCAAGGCCAGCCTGGGCTACCAAGTGAGTCCCAGGAAAGGCGCAAAGCTACACAGAGAAACCCTGTCTCAAAAAACCAAAAAAAAAAAAAAAAAAAAAAAAAATTAATGAAAGTTAAATGACATCATAAATCAAATAGACCTAATAGAATATTCCACTAAACATAAAAGAATACATGTTCTTCTCAATAGTCCATGGGACTTTCTCCAAAATAGACCAAATATTAGGACACAAAGCAAGTCTCAATATAGGTAACTGAAATCACATACTGCATTCTCTCTGACCTCCACGCATTAAAGAAAATACTGAAAATACACAAATCCATGGACACTAAACAACATACTACTAAAATAAGATTTATGAGGAGAAAGCAATAATTTTTTAATTCTGAGAATTAAATGAAAGAAAAAATGAAAATATGACATATTGGTATCTGTGGAACACAACAAATGACAAGCAGTCTCAAATGTTTATAGCACTATGGACCTAAGTCAGAATCTGAAAGAGCTCAAATAAATAATCCAATGATGAATCTGAAGGTCCTAGAAAAGTAAGAATAAGCAACAGCCAAAAAAAAATGATGAGGGAAGAGATAATTAAAATCAGGGATGAAATTAATGAAGTAGAAATTTAAATAACACAAAATGTCAACAAACCGAAGACTTGGTTCTTCGAAAGAATTAATATGGTCAAGTCCTAACCCAAACTAGCCAAAAGAAAGAGAGGGGAAACATCCAAGTTAACTTAGAGATGAAAGGGGAGACATTACAACAGACACTTGGAAGACTCTAAGAATCATAAGAACACACTTTAAAAATATATATTCCACCAAAGAGGAAAATCTAAAAGAATTAGATGGATTTCTAGATACATACAACGTACCAAAGTTAAGTAAGATGGTAAGTAACTTATAGAGTCGTAACACCAGCAAAATAGAAGTGTGTGATGTGTGTGGGTATGAGTGGAGGCCAGAGGGCCACTTCAGATGTCAGCTCTTAGCTTCTGTCATAGGACCTGGAGATTGAACTCAGGTCATCAGCAAGCAGTTTTACCTGTAAAACCATCTGGCTGGACCTCTTTTTTCTTTCTTTCTTTTAAATGTTTTATTACATTAATATCTCTCTCTCCCCCCACCCCCTGTTTAAATGTGTGTGACACATAATTTAAAATCAACTTAAAAAAAAATCCCTGGCTAGAGAGATGGCTCAGCAGTTAAGAGCATTGGCAGCTCTTCCAGAGGTTCAATTGCCAGCAACCACATGGTGACTCACAACCATCTATAATGGAATCTGATGCCCTCTTCTGACATGCAGGTGTATAGGCAGATGGAGCACCATATAAATAAAATAAATAAATCTTAAACAAAAATTTTTTTAAATCCCAAGACCAAGTTGGCTCAGTGAAGAACTACCATCAGTGACCCTCAAACTATTCCACAAATTAGAAAAGGGAGGAAATCCTCCAATTTCTTTTACAAAGCTAGTATTGCCCTGATACCAAAACCAGACTGAAAAAACCAACAAAAGAGAGAGAGAGAGAGAGACAGAGACAGAGAGAGAGAGAGAGAGAGAGAGAGAGAGAGAGAGAGAGAGAGAGAGAGAAAGGACAATTATAGGTCAATGAACATCAACACAAAATTTCCCAATAAAATACAAGTAGAATTCAAGAACTCATCAAAAAAAGTCATTATGATCAAGTTAGCTTCATCCCAGAGGTGCATGGATGGTTCAACAGATATAAATTGATAAATGTAGTCCAACCATATAAATAGACTAAAACACAGAAACCACATGATTTATATACAAGTAACATTATACAGATATGTGTGTGTGTGTCTATACACACACACACACACACACACACACACACACACACACACACACACACATTTACATAGATAACAACAGGGAAAAAGAAGTCATGAATTTGAAAGACAGCAAGGCAGGGAGTAGGGGTGCATGGGAAGGTTTGGAGAGAGGAAATTATGTCATTATACTATAATCTTAAAAATAAAAAACTGCTTTAAAATAATATTTTAAAAATCTCTGGTAGCTGGGCTGTGGTAGCACATGCCTATTGGTGAAATTATTAAGGCCACTCCACGTAGTTAAAAGGGAGGTTTATTTAGTGGCATAACTTACAAATGAAGGGATAGGATAGGTAGGTTACAGGGTCTGGGGAAGACGTATCACAGTCCGGCGGTGTTCTCTGGAGAACTCTGCTTGGTCTACACCTCTAGCGTCCAGGGATCAGGAAACAAGAGGGGGCCACGAATCTGGATCTCGGGTCGTCAGGGCCCTCTCTTGGCCCCGCCTTGTAGGCATGACAGTTACTGAAGCCTCAATGGGGGTTGGAACTTCCAGATCAAAGCTGGAATGGCTACCCACTACACATGCCTTTAATCCTAGCACTCAGGAGGCAGAGGCAGGTGGAGTTCTGTGAGTTCGAGACCAGCCTGGTCTACAGAGTGAGTTCCAGGACAGTCAAGGCTACACAGAGAAATGTGGGAGTCGGAACAGCCTGCAAGGGTTAATCCTGTTTCAGCCTCTGTCCCTAGTTCCTAGCCTGGAAGACAAGCATCATAAGGGACTAGACTCAAAACAGCATGAGATAGGGGCCTATGAGGTCACATGGAAGTCACATTGAGATGCAACTCTCTTCACTTTTGGAACACAGAAACAAAAGAGAACTAGGCTACACAATTGGGAAACACAAGCTGAGCTGAGATACCCAGAGCTAGAACTATCCTGAGACGACAGAGATGAGAGCATTTCTTTGAAACAGCCTCCTGCCCTGTGAAAATGAAGCTCCTCAAACAGAAAACAAAACCTTTTCGAGTATCATGGACCCTCGGAGGTCCTGTCTAGCTCCTGAGACCTCAGGTTTCATGGAGACATGCTGGCTCACAACCAACAGCACAGATGACCTGTGGGTACAGCAACACTCACCCAACATAAAGAGGGAAGCTGGTGATGGGAACATGGGCTCTGTGAGCTTTAAAGTTCTACTCTCTGGGGAGTGTGTCCCTGTCTGCCAGTTGTTCCCTGGAGGATTCAGGAGTACCTTTGATTGCCCAGATAAGTTTCAGGGTGATTGACATGGAAGAAAATTTAGCTCACCTAAATTCCTGTCAAAGAAATACCACAATTCTCTGATTGCCATCCATACAGACAACACACCATGAAAGTTATGTTCTGCACAGACATCTGTCACATGAGCCATTTGACACCTATGTACCATGACCATACATTCTGAAGGAGCATCTGCATGCCTAAGATACAGACATCTCTGAATCCATCTGCATAAAGAAGAGTCCAAATTTAACATTTATGAAAACTTTGTTCCTAAATAATTACCAAGCCTAAAAAGAGCAGTGCCCAGAACTACCAGGGTCAATATCTTGAGGGCCTGCTGTGGATATCACTCTGTATGCTGTGATTGCTCTGATTGGTTAATAAATAAAATGCTGATTGGCCAGTAGCCAGGCAGGAAGTATAGTATAGGTGGGATAAGCAGAGAGGAGAATTCTGCGAACAGGAAGGCTGAGTCAGGAGTCACCAGCCAGACACAGAGGAAGCAAGATGTGAAGGCAGAACTGGGAAAAGGTACCAAACCACGTGGCTAAACATAAATAAGAATTATGGGTTGATTTAAGTGTAGGATCTAGCTAGCAAGAAGCCTGAGCCATTAGGCCAAACAGTTTTAATTAATATAAGTATCTGTGTGTTTATTTGGGTCTGAGCGGCTGCAGGCCCAGGCAGGACTGGAGAAAATTCCAGCTACAAGGGCCCACTCAGATTTCATGTAAACCTCTAACACATATAAACCTACTGAGGCCTGGATGTTCTCCAAAAAAAATCTGGTATTATATATTGTACACAGGCATGTGTGTACACATATATACAGGTGTGCCATTAAATGTTAGGACTAGCCTACAGGGGAGTGAGAGCCTTAATGTTTATATTATGTAACTATACCAAGAGGACCAATGTTAACCTGCCAACTTGATGTCACAGAACACAGTAGAGAAAGATAAGCACCATCCACTATCAATGCCAGCTACTGCACATCCACACCCTTCCACATGAATGCGACACAGAGTCCACCTGCTCCCCATGTAAGAACCTCCACTCCAAAATCACAGCACAAATTTCTGAACATAAAGCCATTATAGCTTGTGAGCACATACATACAAGTGATACCTGTACTGTGAATACACAAACATACCAACTTTCACTAGCTAACTTTCAAAGAAAAAAAACTACATAGCCTGAGTATTCACCTGCCCCTGCTACAAGTACGCACACACAAGCCACAGGTACCTGTTACAAATATGTACATGGTGCCTATGTGCACACAATAGAAAAACAATAGGTATAAATCATAAAGCCAGCAAGTATCTTGATAATTTTTTCATGTACCACTCTGAAACAGACCCACATAAAATCTCAGAGTCCCCAAATAACTATGCTCCACAATTCACGGATGCACAATTGGCACAGCCTCTTCATTTCTAAGGGCAAACAAGGAACCTCCTACATCTACCAGAAAACACCTGTATCAGCCATTTGACTGTATCAAGAGTCAAAATCCACAAATAACCTCTATTTATCAAATACACATGAGCAAGCACCAACATTAGGGCTACACATTCTTGCAGCATCTTCAAGGTCTCAATGAATAATAAACACAAAGATGACCCCCCAAGCCCTTGTATTCCCAGACAGCACAAAAACACACATCCATAAAACCCACAAATGGATAGCCAAACATTCACAGGATGCAAAAAAAAATATTAATCTCTCATAGATAGAACCTTGGGTTCTATGACCAGCACCAAGAGAGAAGATAAAGATACAAACATACACAAATATCTGTGTATTGTTTAATTTCTGCAGTGTCTTATATACATACAACTCCCCCACATACATACATGCAAACATTCCAGTACCTGAATATATTCTTCTGTAACACACTAAACCATATTCCACACCTATATAATACAGCTGCCCAATCTCACCCCTCAAACACGCATATCCCATACACACCTAGAAATACACTACCATTAACCAATTTTAATGCAATTTTATTGTGCCTAAGGATCCCATTTTTAAGAACAAATTTGTATATTTCAGGTACTCACAGATGTATGTACACAACTGCTTTAAATACCCAAAACATTCAGAAGTGTTTTGGGTATTTAAATACCATTTAAAATACAAATGCAAACCCAGAATTAGCCCTAGCTGATAGAAACCACTTCCTACATCTTCAATACCAATAAGCAACTATATTATAGGCCCCAATGCAGTGCAGTCCCCAGGACTGCCTGTGTAAACTCACAACCTCCTCTTTCCTTCACATACATATATCCTTATTTCCTACATGTGTACTTTAAGCATTGCAGCTCTGCTCCTGGGAAAGGTCCCTTCCCCCACCCTCCCATGTAAGTGTAACAACTCTACTCCCAACTGGGAGGGTTTTCCCAGCAAAAGTGTTACAACTCTGCTTAGGTCTGGGGAAGTGTTACAGCTCTGACCCACTAGGGGAAAGTTTCCCCAGTGAAAGTGTTACAGCTCTACTCAGGTCAGAAGTGTTACAGCTCTGCTCTGCTCTGGCAAATGTGTTACAGCTGGACTCTACTCTAGCAAAAGTGTCAGACAGCATAACAAACCTCACTCAAGGGATTTAATGAGAGGGGAAAATCCAGGAGGGTAGCTGCCTCTGCTGGGGTGAGAAGCAGCCATACACTGAACAGAATACAGGGCTTATATAGGGTTGGGCGGGGGAGCGAACAGGGCTTTCCAGGGTGGCTTGGGATTGGTAGAGTTTGTGGTCTGATTCTGTGGCAAACTCAAGAGACTGATGGGATTCTGTGCTCAGGGATTGGTGGGACTCTGTGGCCTGACTGTGGGGCAAGCTTGGGGATTGGTGGGATTTCAAGTCCTGAGCCCTGATTTTGGAGTCAAGTCAGTGTCAGGGTGTTTTTCCTTGGCCCTTTTATTATTTATTATTGCCCCTTTTGTTTATTATTAATAAATAATCAGGGATTGGAAAGGAGGTGACATTATTAGACTACTCTGTTGTAGAATAGTGTTTTAAGGTGTGTTACTTTTTTTATGCTGTGGAACATTTTCTTTAATGATGCAAAGATGTGTTGCATTCTTTTATGTTGCATTTGTTTAACTCGTGAAGCTGTGTTACTTCGCCTGCCTAAAACACCTGATGGTCTAATAAAGAGCTGAACAGCCAATAACGAGGCAGGAGAAAGGATAGGAAAGTCTGGCAGGCAGAGAGAGTATATAGAAGGAGAAATCTGAGAGGAAAAGAAGAAAGATCAAGGAACAGGAGAGGAAGGAGGAGGACTTCAGGGGCCAGCCACCCAGCCACCCAGCCACCCAGTCACCCAGCCACCCAGCCACCCAGCCACCCAGCCACCCAGCTACACAGCCAGACACAGAGTAAGAAGGAAAGAAAAGGTACAAACCTTTGAAATCTTAATGTAACAATAGCATCGAGGGGGGAAGAAATCTGAAACATTTTCTCTCGCCCTAAATCACTTGCTTATATCTTCAGAACTTGAATTTACATGCCTTAAAACACTTTCTTATACCTTCAGAACTTTCATTTAAATACATTTTCTTGGATCCTGTCTTAGTTAAAGTTTCTATCACTGAAAAAGACACCATGACCACAACAGCTCTTATAAGGGAAACATTTAATTGAGGGGGTTCATTTACAGTTTCGGAGGTTCAGTCCATTATCATCATGGTAGGCAGCATGACAGCAGGCAGGCAGACATGGTGCTGTATGAATAGCTCAGAGTCCTACATCTTGCAGGCAACAGGAAGTCAACTGGGATATTGAGTGATATTCTGAGCATAGGAAACCTCAAAGCCCACTGTCTTGTTCTTCACATCGAACCCTACTCTCACTGAGTCCAGAAGCTCAGTAGAGTATAATGGCTACTTCAGATGTCAGGTCATCATATAAGCATATATATGGTTTTTCAAGACAGGGTTTCTCTGTATAGCTTTGTGCCTTTCCTGGAACTCACTCTGTAGCCCAGGCTGGCCTTGAACTCACAGAGATCCGCCTGGCTCTGCCTCCGAGTGCTGGGATTAAAGGCGTGTGCCACCACCGCCCGGCAAGCCTAAATATTTTTATGTAAAGCTGTTATAGTTTGTCATAGAGACAAGATTCATACTTATGTGTGGGCTATTCTTAGCTGTCAACTCGACTACATCATCTGGAATTAAAACCCAAAAATGCAGGCACACTTGTGAGAGATGTCTGCTTAATTTGAAGTGGGAAGATCTACTTCTAATCCAGATCTTTGAGGTAGGAATACATATCATTAATCCAAATCTTTAATCCAGATCTAATCTGGGCCATGCCTCCTGTTGGAAGTCTATATATAAAGATGGATAAGAAGGAAGCTTTTACACTTTACCTGCTTGCTCTAGCCTTGCTAGCGCGTCCATTCCTTCACTGGCATTACAGCCTCCTTCTTCAGGATTCCAGTGTACACTGAAGACCAGCTGAGACATCCAGCTTTGTGGACTGAACAACTACTGGTTTCTTGGTCTTTCCATTCACAGCCATCCATTGTTGGATTAACTGGACCACAGTCTGTAAGTCATTCTAATAAGTCCAATTTCTAGACAGACAGACAGACAGACAGACAGACAGATAGATAGATAGATAGATAGATAGATAGATTCATTTGGTACCAGAAGTGGTTCTAGAGCAACAGAAGTATAAGGATGAATCTTTTAAGTATCTGGAATAGGCTTTCCTATTTGCCAACACCTACAGTTATCCAACCCTCTCCAGTCACTGAAGCCTCTCCTAGGAGCTCAGAAAGTCCTGAAAGCCAATGGTATTGTCTATATTACAAACATATGGAGATAAATGCATTTGGTTATTCTGATTCACCAATTGTGGGTGGCAATGGATTTGTTGACTCTGTATATAAAACTTTTTAAAGTTTGTGAGAAAAGAAGGAATATGATTATGCTAGTTGGTTGCTCTTAGCATGATTGGATAAATTGACAAAGGATAGGGATGAGCTCCATGTAAAACTAACCAACTTCTAGCATCTCAGAATACAGTGAAGGACGACAATGAACTTAGTGATTAAACTGACTGGCTCCAGATGTGCATAAACAGTCTAAAGCAGTGGTTCTCAACCTGTGGATCTCTACCCCTTTGGGGGTCGAATGACCTTTTCATAGGGGCCACCTAAGACCATATACAGATATTTACATGTGATTCATAACAGTAGCAAAATTACAGTTATGAAGTAGCAATGAAAATAATTGTATGATTGGGGGCCACCGCAACATGAGGAACTATATTAAAGGGTCACAGCATTAGGTAGGTTGAGAACTAGTGGTCCAAAGTTTTCTAAGTGTATCTTGGGAGAGAATCTTCTTTCCAGCAGCCACAGAGTTCAAGTTGTGGAAAATCAAACCAAAACCCTCATTATAAGGTTGGCTGAACTACAGCGAAAATACAAGTCCCAGCCTCAGAGGGTGTCAGCAGTTAAAATAAAGGCATTAATTGGTAAAGAATGGGGTCCTGTAACTTGAGATGGAGATGTGTAGGGAGACCCTATTGAGGATGAGAACTTTGAATCCTCAGATTTCTCAAAGGTTTATCTCACCTGAGGAAGTAGTATATCTACCCTCAGCCCTAGCCATTGATATATTGCTTTTTTCATTTTTGACTGAGGAAATTAATCCTTCATTGTCTGCTAAACCAACAGTGACTTTCTCTGAAGGACATGCCAGGCAAGTCAATACTGACATCCCTCAGGGCCCACCAATAGCTGCCTCTAGACCTATAACCAGATGCAGTGCAAAGCAGTCTCCTAAAGGGGAGATAGAAAGCATAATTCATGAAGAGGTGCACCACACTACTAAAGGGCTTGATGAGCATACGAATACATTCACGCAGAAGTCTGAGGAATATGTGTGGGAGTGGATTTTAAGTGGGTGAGATAATGGTGGGAGGAACATAAAACTGAATCAGGCTGAGTTTATTGAGATAGGCCCTCCAAGTGAAGATTCTAGGTTTAATAGGGAAGCTTTCACAGTTTAAAAAGGTGTCAAAAGTTTGTTTGACTACCACAGCCTAATCCAGTCAGGATGACGAAGGGCACAGATCAGTCAAGAGTGAAGGTGTGGGTCACGCCTCCAGGAAAAGAGCCAAGACCTGCTGAGCTGCTTGCTGAGGATGGGGAAATACAGTAGAGGAAGGTAGTTACAACAAATACCAGCAAGCCCACATAACTAGTTGCAGAAAAGAGGATTATAACTGACCTGAGTATTTATGTCATATTTTGTTAAGAACGCATTTTTACAGATATTTGTGTCTTCTTTCATTAATTTCTTTATCGTGTGGTGTGACATCAATTAAGAAAATATCAATGGTTACCATATCTAAGTTTGAGATACTAAAAGAATGTCCCTTGAGGGACATTGCCACCTATTCTAAATTCATAATGTATTTGTGTTTGTATGAGGGATAGTTATATCATGTTAGGGGTAATTATGATCTGGTTAAGTATGACCTAGTTATTGTTTTCATTTGGAAATTAATCATGACATAAGGAGATATGATTGTGTGTCAAGTTGACAATGTGTGGACTTGTGGTGGTTACTCTTAGTAGTTAGCTGGAATACATCTGGAATTGACTAAAACCCCAAAATGGAAGGCACATCTGTGAGGGATTTCTGTTTGATCTGAGGCAGGAAGATCTACTTCTAATCCAGATCTTGAGGTGGAGGGGCAATACATAATGTCTGTCAAGTATTTGCTTACAGTGAAAGGACTCAACACTGTCTAATCCAAAAACTGATTTCTGATTTGCATCCTGTAGGCTACATACTAAGTGGCTACTTGGTGGGCTGGAGCTTCCAGAAGAGGTAACTGGGAATCAGGTTATCATGCTGGAGAATGCAGACATCCCAGCTCTGCACTGGTTGGACACATTAGGATTGCTTCCTAAAGAATAACATGGACACGGCAAGAAGATCCATGGATCTCCCAAGAAGAGCCTACTTTTCAAACACTCTCTCCTCTTTTGTCCTCAGAAACATGTATTTACCTGAATATAGGTTCTGAATTTTGCATAGAAAGTATAAACATTGTGAGAATTTCAAAAAGCCTCCATCTGCTAGAAGGATGCACGGATTGGGATGAGGGTAATAATGAAGGTCTACTGAAGAATGGCATCCATGAAGCCAGTGTACTATGAACATGAGAAACAATTTTAAATTTTCCTAGAGGTAGACACCAACCACGTGGCAATCACCAATACCATGAATGCATCATTTGAACTTGCCCCAAGACTCTAATGAACCTGTCACAACCCCTCATGGAATGCTCCTGTCAGCCCTCGGCCCCTCTCCCACTGCAGGATGTTGTATGCCACATTCTGGAGCTGTTTACTTTCAAACTCTGCCTAGCTGTGGCTGGATCTCTGGATCATCTGTCACAGCTTGGTGACTCTGTGTCCTTGACTTGAGTTTTCTTATCATGGACTTTAGTAAACAGGCATGGTTACTGTCTCGACCTGTGGGAATATCTTCAGAAGGTAAGTCTGGACTGTCAGAGTAGGAGATCTGAATCCTTGTCACCTTTAAATTATTGAAAATCAAATTTGATAGTGAAGATGACCGGCTAGGTGAAGAGAGAAGAGAACAGCTCTGGACTGCCCCAAGGACATGTCAGTCACTTGGGGGGCTGGTGAAGTCTATGGCAGGATGAGCTGAGTGCTTACGGGAGATCAAGATGCCAAGGGAAATAGACTGGGTCAGGAGAAAGGGTGGGAAGATCAAGAGAAGACCTTCCTGTATGGGAGGCAGGTCCCGTGAACACAGTTCATGGGTGTGATGGAGTGATTCACTGTGGTGGTCTAGAGAAGGTTCATAGGAAACAATTGAGCCTTGAATCATTTTTTCAGGCTCCTAGAACTTGTTTGTTTGGTTTTTTTTTTTTTTTAAGATTTATTTATTTATTATGTATACAGTGTTGTTTGCACGTATCCCTGCAGGCCAGAAGAGGGAGCCAGATCTCATTACAGATGGTTGTGAGCCACCATGTGGTTGCTGGGAATTGAACTCAGGACCTCTGGAAGAACAGCCAGTGCTCTTAACCTCTGAGCCATCTCTCCAGCCCTAGAACTTGTCCTATAAGATTATGGGTCTTGGGGATTTGAGTGGACCCTGCCAGACCTTGGGAGACCAGTGCAGACAAATGACCAAGGCAGGAAATAGCTCGGTGGGGTCTTCTCTGTGGGGGGTAGAGGTTACTCCACCAACTAGCAGCCCAGAGTCCCTCATGCCTTCCCACTGAGGGAAGGCTTCTCCTTTATCAGTCAGCTGGTATCTTTGATTCTCTAGGAGAAGAGCACCAAGGGAACTTCAACTAGTGAAAAGATGGAGATTGTTTTGAACTACTAGATATTGTTTTTAACAAACTCTCAATCGTTCTATTTTACAAATAAAGACTCGGGAGCCAGATGCTGGGGTGAAAGTCAACTAACAAGACTCCTCCAACGCAATGTCTCTCCCTCCTACTTCCTGTGCATCTCTCTCCATCCTCCTGACTCCCTCTTACTTTCTGTGGTTCTTTTTCTTGTTCACTTCCTGTCAACTGGTTGCTTGCTCCACCTCTTGGCCTATGGTGGACTTTATTTAATCCTGTTTACAATATTCAAGCAGAAAGCTCTTGGATTAAAGGTGTGTGCTGGGGCTGAGCCACACCACAACTAGAAACAGGTTTTTCCAGTAAATAATGCAATCTCGGGGTTCACAGTGTGACCAAATATCCTGCAACAATTAGACCTATTTTGAAAACATCACTACCAAGGTGTTGTCTTGGAACTATCTGTGCAGTTCCCTTAGCTCATTGGACTGTAACAGGAAGCCTCTCTTCCTTGATGTGGAGTGCTGTGGTTTTGATGGGCTCTGAGGTGGCTGGATCCTTTTCCAGAGGCTTTAGAGAGTAGCATTTGTCTTGGAACATGTTCTATGTTGCTGTTAAGCAGAGCTAGAATGGGTGTCCTGGCCTTTTGGACTTGGCTCTCTTTGATGTGGCTCTTGTGAGTTCCTGCTTGAACAGCAATGAGTTCCAGGAAATTATGTATCACTTGGCACCTGGCTCATGCCTGAATCTGGGAAAGTCATTCCTTTATACATGGGTATCATTTCCATGAGCAGGTTCTGGCATGGCCAGTAGCTGTGATAATTCCAAGAAACCTCCTGACAGTCCCTCCACTCATCATTCCCTGGCCCTTTACAGACTTCCCTAGCCACTTCTGGGCTTGCAAGGACAGGGTGTCAGGGAACTGCATGGCTGTCTTACACACCAGTGCTGTGGGAAGAGCTCCCAACCATGGTGGGGACCAATGACCATCAGGGCAGTGTGGGGCTGCCAGAATCTATCCCATTGCTGTTTCCTGTGGGAGGCATTAGGAGAGGGAGCAGGAGCATGCTACAGGGTCACCTCCAGGATTCCGGGGTGCTGACTTGGAGGATTGCGCAGAGGTGTTTTGGTTTGTTGTGCTGGACTAGAAAGGGAGGGAGGTTTGAGTGTGGGAGGAACACTCAGAAGGGGATGAGGTCAATATCTGAAGTCTGCCATCTTCACAGAGGCCCTTCTAGAGACTGGCCCTCATTGATGGTGCCTTGCCTCCTGTGAGCATGATCACTGGGATGGTGGTCCAGACCAAGTCGAAGTGATCCATCTCTGGGAAGAGAGCTAGAACACTGATGAGTTTTCTGGTAGGGATTCCAGAAAGAGCCTCTCAGGGGTGGGAAAGCTGAGGGCTCCTCTGCATAGACAGGGATCAGGGAATCCTGGTGGATGGAGAGGAAGATCCCTGCCAGAACAGTGCTCAGCCAGATGAGCCCAGCATGGAATTCCCTCAGGGAAATCTGCAAACAGTACAGTCTCCTTGACACTGCCCTGTTGAGACTTACTGGGACCACGGAGCTGTCCTCCTCCTCCATCCGTTCTCTCTTTTATCTCCCCAGCATCTTCTCTGGGATCAAGCATGTCTGTCGAACCTGGTGCCTCCCTGCCTATATTTGCAACCCTTCATTCCCCTACCAGTTCCCCAGCCAGCACCCCAGTTATTCTGGGAGCCCCCAGGACCCCTTATAACAGCAGAGGTCTCTCCTGGCAAACCTCTAGTGCTGTCCACCTTGCCTGAGTTGTCTTTGGTAGCAGGAGATGGGTGCTACTATGTCTCTGAACATGGTACAAGTTGAGACACCAGGAAGGCCTGCCCAGCCTGTTTACAATACCAACATGGTACTCACACAGGCCTCCTTCAAATGTTGTGCCCCTGAGGTCCTTGTGACAGAACCTGTCGTGAACACCTTCGTGAATGTCCCAGTCACTGTAACTACTTGGGCTGGGCCCTCACCCTATTGCCACAATGCCAGTCCAGCTAGTCTCTGTAGTGTCCCCATTCAATACAGCACCACCTCCACAAGGGATGTATGGAGAGAGTATCCCAGCCAACCTCCATGCCAAACCCCCAGAAAACTACTTGTCCAAACCAGACAGCGTCTACGGGAACTTCCAGCGCTGGCAGCACATCACGACTCTGGTCCAGCGGCACCTGTCCCAGACTCCTGATGTGCCAGCTTTCTCCTGCTTCCTCATGTGAGTGTCACCCGTACCTGGAAGGTCTGTCTGGGTCTCCAATATAATGAGTGTGAGATGGACAAGGAAGGAGCTGAAGGTGATGGGGCCACTCCAGAGGACATTTTTGAGGAATAGCAATGTCACACCAGAGAACGAGGACTGGATTAGACAGAGGTCCTGGTGTCTTGTAAGATACAATTCAGATTTAGTCCTGACTGAAGTAGAATATTATTTTCAGGTGTGTTACTCTTGTTTATGTTACATTTGTTTAACTCTGTGAAGCTGTGTTACTGTGACTGTCTAAAACACCTTATGGTCTAATAAAGAGCTGAATGACCGACAATGAGGTAGGAGAGAGAAATAGGCGGGGCTGGAAGGCAGAGAGGATAAATAGAAGGAGAAATCTGGGAGGAAAATGAGAGGAGCGAGAGAAGGAGGAGGATTCCAGGGGTCAGCCACCCAGCCACACAGCAAGCTATGGAGTAAGAGTAAAGATTTACAGAAGTAAGAGAACGGGAAAAGCCCAGAGGAAAACATAGACAGGATAGTTTAAAATTAAGGAAAGCTGGTAAGAAACAAGCCAAGCTAAGGCCAGTCATTTATAATTAAGAATAAGCAGCCAGGCGGTGGTGGTGCATGCCTTTAATCCCAGTACTCGGGAGGCAGAGGCAGATGGATCTCTGTGAGTTTGAGGCCAACCTGGTCTACAGAGTGAGTTCCAGGATAGGCACCAAAGCTACATAGAGAAACCCTGTCTCAAAAACCCCAAAAAAAAAAAAGCCTCTGGGCTCTTTGGAGCCCACCATCTATGATGAGACACCTCATGCAGCCTTGAGGCGCGGGAGAGACTTGGACTTGCCTCTACTGGATGTGACTCCCTAGGGGAGGCCTTGCCTTCTTGTGGGGGGAGAATGTGAGCGGGTTGGGAGGGACGCTGAGGGGAGTGGGAGGAGGCCCTAAAAATTTGTGTGTGATTTATTTGGGAGCTGGGTGGCGGGCCCACCAAAAGAGTAAAAAACAACAACACCTGACACAATATGATGGTCCTGTTTATGGCATGGAACTAAGTGTTTACACCCCAGACCACAACTCAGGAAAAGGTAAGAGTGCAGACCTGAGAGAGACCTGTGCAAGTGTCCACACCCCACTGTTATGGGGAATTTCTCTTAGGACAGCCAGGGGATAGACCCTCTCAGGGGTAATCTTTGGGGTCCTCACTCCATTTTTTTTTTTTTTTTTTTTTGGTTTTTCGAGACAGGGTTTCTCTGCGTAGCTTTGCGCCTTTCCTGGGACTCACTTGGTAGCCCAGGCTGGCCTCGAACTCGCAGAGATCCGCCTGGCTCTGCGTCCCGAGTGCTGGGATTAAAGGCGTGCGCCACCACCGCCCGGCCCTCACTCCATTTTTATTCTCTGCAGGCATCTGCACCATTGCCCCAGTCATTAACCCTGGGTTCCAGATCATTCTGTGTATTTTGTCAGTCAGCTCAGCCACATGACCAGGCAGACGAGGTGAATACAACCACACACTGTCTTCTCAGGGTTCTACAGGCTCGAGCCCCAGACAGTGCCTTGCAGAATCAGTTCTGGTGAAGAGCTACCATGACTGGCTCAGCTGTGTTATCACATAGGAATGAGAGAGACCCTGGGAGCCCCTTCAGCATTCCTAGAGGGGAATTAAGGGAGCCCCACATTCATGACCTAAGCCTGACAACATCCAAGTCCCCGTTTCCAATGACCTTTGCTTTGGAGATTAGGGTCTCACCATGAAACTGGAAAACAAATCAATCTTCCATGCACAGTGGCATGGAGGACACACAGGACAATCAGAGAGATGGATACAGCCCTTGGTGTTCATATCTGGTGCATGGAGGATGGGCTGTGGACTGTGAGTGGGGAGTAAGCACTGTGCTTCAGTCCCCGGTGGATTACAGCTGATGCCTGGTGGATGCCCACTGGGAATTTGGAGACCACTAGCTGGCACTAGAGCCCATGATTCGCTTGGATTGTGCTTCCTGGGAGCCTGACACATGACTCCCCCTTTCCCAGGCCTTGGCATCATGAATGTGCAGTCGGGAGCAAAGACCTGGCTCAGTAGTTACCTGCTGACCTAGACCTGCGCTGATGCTGTTAGCAGGCTATTCGGTACCTCTGGGCCTGTTTCCTGTGCTTGGCGTGAGGCTCGCCTGTGTTCACGGTTCTGGAATCCAAATTAGATGGGAGTCAGTGGCCAGCGGCAGGGTGGCTATCATGCCCAGACAAGTGCAAAGGGAGGTTGTCCACCCTTGTCAACACAAGCTACTTCTCCACAG